>NC_068439.1:20468608-20593608 GCF_023373465.1 Oncorhynchus keta
TTGTCAACCGTGATGGCGAGATCATGGAACGGGCAGTCCTTCCCGGGAGGAAGAGCAGCTCCGTCTTGCCGAGGTTCAGCTTGAGGTGGTGATCCGTCATCCACACTGATATGTCTGCCAGACATGCAGAGATGCGATTCGCCACCTGGTCATTAGAAGGGGGAAAGGAGAAGATTAATTGTGTGTCGTCTGCATAGCAATGATAGGAGAGACCATGTGAGGTTATGACAGAGCCAAGTGACTTGGTGTATAGCGAGAATAGGAGAGGGCCTAGAACAGAGCCCTGGGGACACCAGTGGTGAGAGCGCGTGGTGAGGAGACAGATTCTCGCCACGCCACCTGGTAGGAGCGACCTGTCAGGTAGGACGCAATCCAAGCGTGGGCCGCGCCGGAGATGCCCAACTCGGAGAGGGTGGAGAGGAGGATCTGATGGTTCACAGTATCGAAGGCAGCCGATAGGTCTAGAAGGATGAGAGCAGAGGAGAGAGAGTTAGCTTTAGCAGTGCGGAGCGCCTCCGTGATACAGAGAAGAGCAGTCTCAGTTGAATGACTAGTCTTGAAACCTGACTGATTTGGATCAAGAAGGTCATTCTGAGAGAGATAGCGGGAGAGCTGGCCAAGGACGGCACGTTCAAGAGTTTTGGAGAGAAAAGAAAGAAGGGATACTGGTCTGTAGTTGTTGACATCGGAGGGATCGAGTGTAGGTTTTTCAGAAGGGGTGCAACTCTCGCTCTCTTGAAGACGGAAGGGACGTAGCCAGCGGTCAGGGATGAGTTGATGAGCGAGGTGAGGTAAGGGAGAAGGTCTCCGGAAATGGTCTAGAGAAGAGAGGAGGGGATAGGGTCAAGCGGGCAGGTTGTTGGGCGGCCGGCCGTCACAAGACGTGAGATTTCATCTGGAGAGAGAGGGGAGAAAGAGGTCAGAGCACAGGGTAGGGCAGTGTGAGCAGAACCAGCGGTGTCGTATGACTTAGCAAACGAGGATCGGATGTCGTTGACCTTCTTTTCAAAATGGTTGACGAAGTCATCTGCAGAGAGGGAGGAGGGGGGTGAGGAGGATTCAGGAGGGAGGAGAAGGTGGCAAAGAGCTTCCTAGGGTTAGAGGCAGATGCTTGGAATTTAGAGTGGTAGAAAGTGGCTTTAGCAGCAGAGACAGAGGAGGAAAATGTAGAGAGGAGGGAGTGAAAGGATGCCAGGGCGATATAAATACATTTGTTTTGATTTGATTTAGGCTATAAAAAAAAACCTGAGGATTGAATATAAACATCGTTTGACATGTTTCTATGAACTTTACGGATACAATTTGGATTTTTTTGTCTGCCTTTTTTGACTGCGTTTGAGCCTGTGGATTACTGAAGAAAACATGCGAACAAAACTGAGGTTTTTGGATATAAAGAGACTTTATCGAACAAAAGGAACATTTATTGAGTAAATGAGTGTCTTTTGAGTGCAAACATATGAAGATCATCAAAGGTAAAGGATTAATTTTATCTCTATTTCTGACTTGTGTAAATCTTCTACTTGGCTGGTTACTGTTTGTAATGATTTGTCTGCTGTTCTCAAATAATCGTAAGGTATGCTTTCGCCGTAAAGCCTTTTTTAAAATCTGACACCGTGGTTGTGATTCACAAGAAGTTAATCTTTAAACCTATGTAAATATGTTTTGTTTTCTGAATTTGTATAATGAGTATTTCTGCAATCTCACTGGATGTTGGCCAGGTGGGATGCCAGCGTCCCACATACCCTAGAGAGGTTGCTTAAAGGGATCAATCACACACAAATTTGAGCATTTTGTTTATTAGTCCACTGTTAATACAATCCCCCAAAATGTTTCATGTCAAGTTTTCAAGATACAGAGCAGTAGAGAGCACACACTGTGACGATTATGCATGTTTTGAGTGAACTCTCCTTTAATAGTGACTAGGATGCAGGATGCAGTGGTTCACAGGCAGGTGGAAGTGATTATGTGTGATTTGGGGTTGTGTGCAACAGAAGAGGAGTGTGATGCAAAAGTCTGTTTTTGTAATGTGTGTGTGTGTGTGTGTGTGTGTGTGTGTGTGTGTGTGTGTGTGTGTGTGTGTGTGCGTGTGTGTGTGTGTGTGTGAGAGAGAGATGTAAACATTTTGAAAAACCATATATGGTGCTGTTGTCTGTCATTGCACACAATATACACAGAGACTCAAACAGACAGGAAGTCGGTTTCACATTTGATTTCTGAACTCATATCAGCATTGGCTCAAAATAAATACCCTTTTATGATGCACAATCCTTCTAATAAGATGTTTACATTTCAGGTAAAGAATAAGTTCTGTCTTAGCCTGAAATCCAGAAGCTGTTTTTCTAACATTCTGCTCTGTGTCATGTTTAGCATGGCAAGGAGTGGAATGATAACTGGTACCCAGGCTTGTCCTGTCTATGCTTATAGAAGACTCTAGTTCATAAATTGGAAAGAAATGTGGAACTAAAGTTTCTTGTGCCGTTGTTGTTGTCAGGAGGCCTTTGGGGATGTGACAGACAGGAGGAAGCTCAGGACCCAGTTAGGATGTAAGGACTTCAAGTGGTACCTGGAGAACATCTATCCTGATATCCACGTTCCTGAGGACAGGCCTGGGACGTTTGGAATGGTGAGGAGAATGCTGCCATTTTGACTCCAGGGACAAATTCATTTGGCAAACGGAAACAGACCGAAACTATCTGAACTTGTCCTGTAAGAAAAGCTTGTTATCGTTTACCTATACTACGGTGTGCCTTAATAATAATAATAATAATAATAATGAACCTCACATTGGCACCACATGAACCTTTTTTATTAAAGGGATAGTGCACTCAAATGTCAGTTATCATAGACAATGTTGAACATTCTCTTGACTACCCATACTCATATCTGTACTATGACTAATGGCATCTGCATGTTGTTTCCCTCTAGCTGAAGAACAGAGGCATGTCCAGCTACTGCTTTGACTACAATCCTCCTGACGACCATAACCTGGTGGGCCACCGAATCATCCTCTACCCCTGTCATGGCATGGGACAAAACCAGGTAGATATAGCTCCATCTTTACTCTCCATGTCCTTCATTTAAAACCAGGTAGCTATAGCCCCATCTTTACTCTCCATGTCCTTCATTTAAAACCAGGTAGCTATAGCTCCATCTTTACTCTCCATGTCCTTCATTTAAAACCAGGTAGCTATCTTTACTCTCCATGTATTTAAAACCAGCTCCATCTTTACTCTCCATGTCCTTCATTTAAAACCAGGTAGCTATAGCTCCATCTTTACCTTCTCCATGTCCTTCATTTAAAAACCAGGTAGCTATAGCTCCATCTTTACTCTCCATGTCCTTCATTTAAAACCAGGTAGCTATAGCTCCATCTTTACTCTCCATGTCCTTCATTTAAAACCAGGTAGCTATAGCTCCATCTTTACTCTCCATGTCCTTCATTTAAAACCAGGTAAAACCAGGTAGCTATAGCTCCATCTTTACTCTCCATGTCCTTCATTTAAAACCAGGTAGCTATAGCTCCATCTTTACTCTCCATGTCCTTCATTTAAAACCAGGTAGCTATAGCTCCATCTTTACTCTCCATGTCCTTCATTTAAAACCAGGTAGCTATAGCCCCATCTTTACTCTCCATGTCCTTCATTTAAAACCAGGTAGCTATAGCTCCATCTTTACTCTCCATGTCCTTCATTTAAAACCAGGTAGCTATAGCTCCATCTTTACTCTCCATGTCCTTCATTTAAATTTAAAACCAGGTAGCTATCTTTAGCCTTCCAGGTAGCTATAGCTCCATCTTTACTCTCCATGTCCTTCATTTAAAACCAGGTAGCTATAGCTCCATCTTTACCATGTAGCTATAGCTCCATCTTTACTCTCCATGTCCTTCATTTAAAACCAGGTAGCTATAGCTCCATCTTTACTCTCCATGTCCTTCATTTAAAACCAGGTAGCTATAGCTCCATCTTTACTCTCCATGTCCTTCATTTAAAACCAGGTAGCTATAGCTCCATCTTTACTCTCCATGTCCTTCATTTAAAACCAGGTAGCTATAGCTCCATCTTTACTCTCCATGTCCTTCATTTAAAACCAGGTAGCTATGGCTCCATCTTTACTCTCCATGTCCTTCATTTAAAACCAGGTACAGTTGAAGTCGGAAGTTCACATACACCTTAGCCAAATACATTTAAACTCAGTTTTTCACAATTCCTGACATTTAATCCTTGTAAAAATTCCCTGTTTTAGGTCAGTTAGGATCACCACTTTATTTTAAGAATGTGAAATGTCAGAATAATAGTTGAGTGATTTATTTCAGCTTTTATTTCTTTCATCACATTCCCAGTGGGTCAGAAGTTGACATACACTCAATTAGTATGTGGTAGCATTTCCTTTAAATTGTTTAACTGGGGTCAAACGTTTCAGGTAGCCTTCCGCAAGCTTCCCACAAGTTGGGTGAATTTTGGCCCATTCCTCCTGACAGAGCTGGTGTAACTGAGTCAGGTTTGTCGGCCTCCTTGCTTGCACACGCTTTTTCAGTTCTGCCCACAAATTTTCTATAGGATTGAGGTCAGGGCTTTGTGATGGCCACTCCAATACCTTGACTTTGTTGTCCTTAAGCCATTTTGCCACAACTTTGGAAGTATGCTTGGGGTCATTGTCCATTTGGAAAACCCATGTGCGTCCAAGCTTTAACTTTCTGACTGATGTCTTGAGATGTTGCGTCAATATATCCACATAATTTTACAGCCTCATGATGCCATCTATTTTGTGAAGTGCACCAGTCCTTCCTGCAGCAAAGAACCCCCACAACATGATGCTGCCACCCCCGTGCTTCACGGTTAGGATGGTGATCTTCGGCTTGCAAGCCTCCCCCTTTTTCCTCCAAACATAACAATGGTCATTATGGCCAAACAGTTCTATTTTTGTTTCATCAGACCAGAGGATATTTCTCCAAAAATTATGATCTTTGTCCCATGTGCAGTTGCAAACCGTAGTCTGGCTTTTTTATGGCAGTTTTGGAGCAGTGGCTCCTTCCTTGCTGAGCGGCATTTCAGGTTATGTAATATAAGACTTGTTTTTACTGTGGATATCGATACTTTTGTACCTGTTCCCTCCAGCACAAGGTCCTTTGCTGTTTTTCTGGGATTGATTTGCACTTTTCGCACCAAAGTACATTCATCTCTGAGACAGAACGCGTCTCCTTCCTGAGCGGTATGACGGCTGTGTGGTCCCATGGTGTGTATAATTGCATTTGGAAATTGCTCCCAAGGATGAACCAGACTTGTGGAGGTATACCATTTTTTCTGGGGTCTTGGCTGATTTCTTTTGATTTTCCCATGATGTCAAGCGAAGAGGCACTGGGTTTGAAGGTAGGCCTTGAAATACATCCACAGGTACACCTCCAATTGACTCAAATGATGTCAATTAGCCTATCAGAAGCTTCTAAAGCCATGACATCATTTTCTGAAATTTTCCAAGCTGTTTGTAAACTTTGTAAACTTAGCTATAACTTAGCAACTGTAGCTATAACTCCATGTTTACACTCCTTGTCCTTCATTTAAAACCAGGTAGTTATAACTCCATCTTTACTCTCCATGTCCAACATTAAGTAGTGGTCCATACACTGGTGTGCTAGCTTACAGCTGTCATGGTAAACAATGCTCACAGGGCTTTCATGGCCAATAGCCTTTTCATGGCTTAGTGGTTATTTGGCTTTTGCCTGGGCCTGGCAGACAGCATGTGGATAGTGGAAAGAGTGTTTGTCTCATGGCTTCAGATGATAATGTACGTTGACAAGTATAAAATTGCTTTGTGAATTTGGACTGAAAGGATAGTGATGAAAGCAGTAACCATCACGCTCAACCTTAAACTTAAATAGTCTTTGTTTGGTACGTTGAACCAATAAAACATCATTTTTGCGCCCAAAGGATAAAGAGAGTATTGTACAAAAGTGATATCCAGTGTGGGCTACATTGAGCCCCTTACAAGTTGGCATTGTTATTTCAGCACCCCTCTGTGTATCCACTGTGGTGCCTTACTTTGTACTGGCAACTGAAATGGACACAACAAAACTCACACTACACTGCCCAGATTGCCCACACTCTGCTGGTCTCACCCTGCGTCTCACCATACGTCTCACCCTGCGTCTCACTCTGCTGGTCTCACCCTGTGTCTCACCCTACGTCTGTCTCTCCTGCTGCAGTTCTTTGAGTACTCCAGTAAGAGAAGTGAGATCCGCTATAACACCAGAGAGCCAGCAGGGTGCGCTGTGGGGGACGCCGTCTCCACCTACCTGACTGTGCACCTGTGCAAGAATCCCCGGCAGCCTGTGCCACAGGACCAGAAGTTTGTCCTCAGAGAGGTGAGGGGGAATGGGACTATGCATCCTAAATGGTAACCTATTCCCTATATGAGAGCCCTGGTCAAAATGGCACCCTATTTTCTACACTGTTTAGACAATAGGGTATCATTTGGGATGGAGCCAAGAGCTTGTCTTCAAGTGAATGGGTAGGATGGCATGGAGGTGAGGAGGGGAAGTATGGTCATTTTTGGAGGGAAATGCAGACTTTAACGACAAGGAACTGGGACAGGAAAACAGGGAGCAGAGGAAGTGGTTTGGGGGAGGGTTGGGAATAGGGGAGGTTTTGGTAACAGAAAGAAGGTGAGGGATAGTGTGAGACTATGGGCCAGAGAGAAAAAGGGTGGCTTAGAAAGAGGGACAGTGGTGGCTCGTAGGCTTTAGATATACGAGGACAGGCTCATTGTAATGGAATTAATGTAAGGGTATCAAACGCATGGAAACCATATGTTTAATACCATTCAGCCATTACAATGAACCAGTCCTCCTATATCTCTGCCCACCACCCTCCTCTGAAGAGGGTGGAGAAAAGAGAGTGGAGTGCGTTGTGGAACACCCAGAGGAACACACATGGACCTATACAGGAAGTGTGTAGCTAAATGTTGGTTTTCACTAATCACTCTTGTGTTCTGTGTGTGTGACGTTGAGTTTCTTGTCGGAGCGGCCTCGAGGCCTTCAGAGCATGCTCACAGGAAACTTTGACAAATACTGACATTAAGCCCTCCCCTCTCAGCTCTCATCTCTCTCGTTCTCTCTCAGTGATATCTCTCTCTCCTTCACAGTTCTAAAATTTTCACACTGTCAGTGCTCTCTCTCTCTCTCTCAGCATCCTCATAAAATGTCTCTCCTTCTCACCCACCCACCCACCCACCATTGCCTTAGCCTCCACAGACTCCAACTCCCCTCAGATACAGAATCAACCGGGTATCACTTTAGTAAATCAAATCCCCATAGTCTTTCTATGGAGTAGTAGATGTCACATAATCTAATAATGTCTTTCGGATAGCTTTGATGTAGCAGTTTGTACACAATGGATCATAGAACATTGAGGTAGCCTATTGTCTGGGTGTGCATACTTGGTTGTTTATGTGTTCAGTGTAGCCATCTATATAGCTGGAGCTAAAGCATTCTATCTAAATGGAGAGGGCGAGGAAGAGAGGTAGGGAGAGAGAGAGCAAGCAACAGAAGGCAGGGGGACAATTTCTTGGCCCTCTCTCTCCATATTCAAACATGATTATTTCAATGTACTGTGATATTGCTGTTTTCACACTGCACTGCTCCCCTCTCTGTAATGTCTGTAGTCTCTGGAGTTCCTGGATGTAGTCTACACACCAGTGGTTTACAAGTCCACTCCTCCAGGGCTGTATGCAGTCCTACTGCTGTTAATATCCCTTTGTTGCTCATTTATCATTGAGTCCACACACTTGGTTGCTCAGGTAGATATTAGCTGGTTAGAAGGCAAGGATGAAGACCAGCATTAGGTAACAGGCCTGTAGGGCTACTCTATACTAGTGGTCCATTTGGTCTGTCTGTATGAATAAAGGTGACATGTTCTAAATCACTCTTCTCCAATAGGACGGCACCCTTTACCACATGATGACCCAGAAGTGTGTCCAGGCCGTGGACGGGTCGGACAACGGCAGCCGTGCCCCCGCCCTGCGGCCCTGCTCGGACCACGCCAACCAGAAGTGGTTCTTTGAGGAGAGGGGGGAATAGTGGAGCGAGCCAGACAAAATCTCGAACACTGGGGTGGAGGGACAACCAAACCCATATCCTGTAGTTGAGGGAGAGGGATAGAGGCCCCAAGACCCATACTCAGGTCCAGTGTCCCTATGCTGTGGAGATAGCCTGGGTCGTTTTCACTAGGAACTAAACAGAAAAAAAACTTGCTGAAACGGGGAGGTGCTAATTGAATTAGTGCAATTGGAATCACTTGTTTTTGTTTTCTGTTGCACACTGTTTTGAATCGTTGTGCCCTAATGAATATTACCCAAGTCAGGTGAAGCAGGAACTGCTATCTTACCTCCTGTATCTATGCACAACCTTGTGCTTGCTCGACAACGCTTGATATTTGATATTAACACATACCACATATCTGCTTCTCCAATCTTTTTATTCATTTTTTTTAACATTGTTTGTGTTTTCAAACACAGTTTTACATCCAGGGATTTAATGACAACTGTTGCAATTGTTCATGCTGTTATTTACATTTACATTTAAGTAATTTTAAGTAATCTTCTTATCCAAAGTGATTTACAGTACACTAAGTTATTTTTTTCTTGTTTTTCAATGGTTAAGGGCTGTGTCCACTCACTTCAATGGGCGTAACATCCATAGAGAATGATAGAGGCCCCAAAAGGTCATATTTGCATGGGCAACACCATTGAGAGCTTCCACCAATTTAATGCAGTCAACTGGGTGGGACTTCCAACTTCATTGGCTGTTCCCTCCTGGTGACCCTGTTGGATTCATGTCATCAGAAGGGAAAAGCAAATCGTTTCGAAAGAAATGTACTACTTCAAAATGGAGATTGCCTTAATGCCCCCCCTCTCTCACTTTCATTGTTTTCCATCTCTCCTTCTCTTGAACCCAGGACCACTTTGCCCCTGGTAGTGGATGTTTTTGGCATTGCAGTGTTATTGACAGTGACAGTATGTACTTGCATTACATTGCAGCTGGATAGCTCAGACTCAACCTCTAGAGGGCGCCAAAGTTTCCATCTTGTGTGCTGATCTTTTTCCCCACTCCAACCAATATGCTCTCAGCTCAGTGACGTGTGTGCATGGTTCATTTTTATTAGTGATGCATTTACGTCTGTCCCTCATTGTAAGGTCAACCCTGTTTTGTGAACAGAACTCTTGTTTTAATATGGTGAAACCATGACCTTTTTTTTGATCATCTAATTGTCAAATCATAGAGTAAAAAGCTGGTTCTACTCTTTCTGGCCATTTTTCTTGTGTTTTGTGGTGGAAAACTGAGTGGGTAGATTATAGAACGTCAACCCTGTTGCCCATAGATCTTTATTTTTAATTTTTTAAACTTGCATTCAATTGTCACCCCCTGTTGCACAGAACAAGCTTTCATTCCCCCTGTCACAACAGGATTGATGGTGATTTAAGAAGAAATCGTTAACCTTGTTAGTGTCAACCCTGTTACTTTATTTGCCACTGAATAGGCACTTACTATATTCATTTTTTAATTTAACCTCTTAAGATGGGAAAACGTGTGTTTTATGAAGTTGAACATGTGCTCTTTAGGTGAAATCAAAAGGTGCCGAATTGGTGGAATGACCCAAAACTAAACACACATATATATATATATATATATACTGTGTCTGTTAATTTCATTACATTCATGTTTATTTCAAATTAGATATTTCCTGCAACAATAAATAGGACAGCGATTGTTGGCATTGAATAAGAAACATTAATTTAGGCCATCAATTGGGCGATTTTACCCCGAATAACTCCCTTACCTGATGCAAAAATAGATATCAAAAAAAGATTTAAAGACAAAATATACCACTTATTCCCTACAGTTATAGTGCATAAGGTGTCAAAAGATATAGCCTATGTGTATGAAAGATTGATATCTTATGCAAGGAGGTTGTGACCAGTTGTGGATGTATTGATCCCTATTTAGCCTAGAAGTGTGGATATGTGTGGTCACATAGTCGTTGCATTTTTGGTGGATGTTGGGTACACAGCGGTGACACACCCACACACAAACAGTATCTTTCTGACAGGTCATAGAATAGGGCGGGGCTTCTCTATCATTGTACGTCATAAGGTGGGATGTTCTGCAAGCTGTCCAGATGTTCTCTGTCTGTATGGGACACAGTACTCTGGATGCCTCCCACATGACTCCCTATTCCCTATGTTGTACACTACTTTTGATCAGGGCCAATAGGGGACACAACCTCTGTTAAGTAACTTCTTCCACTTTCACATACTATATATGCACTGTGCAATTCTGTTTTGTTTCTCTTCACAGTGTTCTATGACATGTACAGTACCAGTCAAAAGTTTGGCCACACCTACTCATTCAAGTGTTTTTCTTTTATATTTCATATTTTCTACATTGTAGAATAATATGGAAGACATCAAAACTATGAAATAACACATATGGAATCATGTAGTAAGCAAAAAATTGTTAAACAAATCAAAGTATATATATATTTTTTTTTTCAACATAGCCACCCTTTGCCTTGATGACAGCTTTGCACACTCTTGGCATTCTCTCAACCAGCTTCATGAGGTAGTCACCTGGAATGCTTTTCCAACTGTCTTGAAGGAGTTCCCACATATGCTGAGCACTTGTTGACGGCTTTTCCTTCACTCTGAGGCCCAACTCATCCCAAACCATCTTAATTGGGTTGAGGTTGGGTGATTGTGGAGGCCAGGTTATCTGATGCAGGACTCCATCACTCTCCTTCTTGGTCAAATAGCCCTTACACAGCCTGCAGGTGTGTTGGGTCATTGTGCTGGTGAAAAATAAATTATAGCCCCACTAAGGGCAAACCAGATGGCATGGGGTATCACGGCAGAATGCTGTGGTAGCCATGCTGGTTACGTTTACCTTGAATTCTAAATAAATCTCAGACAGTGTCACCAGCAAAGCAACCCCACAACATCACTCCTCCTTTTCCATGCTTCACGTTGGGAACCACACATGCAGAGATCATCCATTCACCCACCTCTGGACAGATTTCCACCAGTCTAATGTCCATTGCTCATGTTTCTTGGCCCAAGAAAGTCTCTTCTTCTTATTGGTGGCTTTAGTAGTGATTTCTTTACAGGTATTCAACCATGTTGAGATGTGTCTGTTACTTGAACTCTGTGAAGCATTTATTTGAGCTGGAAACTGAGGTGCAGTTAACGCTAATTCACTTATCCAGCAGAGGTAACTCCTTTCCTGTGGCGGTCCACAGGTAAGCAAGTTTTATCATAGGACTTGATGGTTTTTCTGACTGCACTTGAAGATACTTTCACAAAGTTATTGATATTTTCCGTATTGACTGACCTTCATGTCATAAAGTAATGATGGACTTGTCGTTTCTCTTTGCTTATTTGATCTGTTCTTGCCATAATATGGACTTGGTATTTTACCAAATAGTGCTATCTTCTGTATACCACCCCTACCTTGTCACAACACAACTGATTCCGGCGCCGACAGAGATGGCCGCCTCGCTTCGCGTTCCTAGGAAACTATGCAGTTTTTTGTTTTTTTACGTGTTATATCTTACATTATTACCACAGGTCATCTTAGGTTTCATTACATACAGTCGAGAAGAACTACTGAATATAAGATCAGCGTCAACTCACCATCAGTACGACCAAGAATATGACTTTCACGAAGCGGACCCTGTGTTCTTGCCTTTCAACCAGGACAACGGAATGGATCCCATTCGGCGACCCAAAAACACGACTCCGTAAAAGAGGGAAACGAGGCGGTCTTCTGGTCAGACTCCGGAGACGGGCACATCGTGCACCACTCCCCAGCATTCTTCTCGCCAATGTCCAGTCTCTTGACAACAAGGTTGATGAAATCCGAGCAAGGGTAGCATTCCAGAGGGACATCAGAGACTGTAACGTTCTTTGCTTCACGGAAACATGGCTCACTGGAGAGACGCTATCGGAGGCGGTGCAGCCAGCGGGTTTCTCCACGCATCGCGCCGACAGAAACAAACAACTTTCTGGTAAGAAGAGGGGCGGGGGCATATGCCTTATGGCTAACGAGACGTGGTGTGCTGACAGAAACATACAGGAACTCAAATCCTTCTGTTCACCTGATTTAGAATTCCTCACAATCAAATGTAGACCCCATTATCTACCAAGAGAATTCTCTTCGATTATAATCACAGCCGTATATATTCCCCCCCAAGCAGACACATCGATGGCTCTGAACGAACTTTATATGACTCTTTGCAAACTTGAATCCATTTATCCGGAGGCTGCATTCATTGTAGCTGGGGATTTTAACAAGGCTAATCTGAAAACAAGACTCCCTAAATTGTATCAGCATATTGACTGCGCAACCAGGGCGGGAAAAACCTTTGATCATTGTTACTCTAACTTCCGCGACGCATATAAGGCCCTGCCTCGCCCTCCTTTCGGAAAAGCTGACCACGACTCCATTTTGTTGATCCCTGCCTACAAACAGAAGCTAAAACAAGAAGCTCCTACGCTGAGGTCTGTCCAACGCTGGTCCGACCAAGCTGATGCCACACTCCAAGACTGCTTCCATCACGTGGACTGGGATATGTTTCGTATTGCGTCAGACAGCAACATTGACGAATACGCTGATTCGGTGTGCAAGTTCATTAGAACGTGTGTTGAAGATGTCGTTCCCATAGCAACGATTAAAACATTCCCTAACCAGAAACCGTGGATTGATGGCAGCATTGGCGTGAAACTGAAAGCGCGAACCACTGCTTTTAATCAGGGCAAGGTGACTGGTAACATGACTGAATACAAACAGTGCAGTTATTCCCTCCGCAAGGCAATCAAACAAGCTAAGCGTCAGTATAGAGACAAAGTAGAATCTCAATTCAATGGCTCAGACACGAGGTATGTGGAAGGGTCTACAGCCAATTACGGACTACAGGAAGAAAACCAGCCCAGTCACGGACCAGGATGTCTTGCTCCCAGGCAGACTAAATAACTTTTTTGCCCGCTTTGAGGACAATACAGTGCCACTGACACGGCCTGCAACGAAAACATGCGGCCTCTCCTTCACTGCAGCCGAGGTGAGTAAAACATTTCAACGTGTTAATCCTCTCAAGGCTGCAGGCCCAGACGGCATCCCCAGCCGCGCCCTCAGAGCATGCGCAGACCAGCTGGCTGGTGTGTTTACGGACATATTCAATCAATCCCTATACCAGTCTGCTGTTCCCACATGCTTCAAGAGGGCCACCATTGTTCCTGTTCCCAAGAAAGCTAAGGTAACTGAGCTAAACGACTACCGCCCCGTAGCACTCACTTCCGTCATCATGAAGTGCTTTGAGAGACTAGTCAAGGACCATATCACCTCCACCCTACCTGACACCCTAGACCCACTCCAATTTGCTTACCGCCCAAATAGGTCCACAGACGATGCAATCTCAACCACACTGCACACTGCCCTAACCCATCTGGACAAGAGGAATACCTATGTGAGAATGCTGTTCATCGACTACAGCTTGGCATTTAACACCATAGTACCCTCCAAGCTCGTCATCAAACTCGAGACCCTGGGTCTCGACCCCGCCCTGTGCAACTGGGTACTAGACTTCCTGACGGGCCGCCCCCAGGTGGTGAGGATAGGCAACAACATCTCCACCCCGCTGATCCTCAACACTGGGGCCCCACAAGGGTGCGTTCTGAGCCCTCTCCTGTACTCCCTGTTCACCCACGACTGCGTGGCCACGCACGCCTCCAACTCAATCATCAAGTTTGCGGACAACACAACAGTGGTAGGCTTGATTACCAACAACGACGAGACGGCCTACAGGGAGGAGGTGAGGGCCCTCGGAGTGTGGTGTCAGGAAAATAACCTCACACTCAACGTCAACAAAACTAAGGAGATGATTGTGGACTTCAGGAAACAGCAGAGGGAACACCCCCCTATCCACATTGATGGAACAGTAGTGGAGAGGGTAGTAAGTTTTAAGTTCCTCGGCATACATATCACAGACAAACTGAATTGGTCCACTCACACAGACAGCATTGTGAAGAAGGCGCAGCAGCGCCTCTTCAACCTCAGGAGGCTGAAGAAATTCGGCTTGTCACCAAAAGCACTCACAAACTTCTACATATGCACAATCGAGAGCATCCTGGCGAGCTGTATCACCGCCTGGTACGGCAACTGCTCCGCCCACAACCGTAAGGCTCTCCAGAGGGTAGTGAGGTCTGCACAACGCATCACCGGGGGCAAACTACCTGCCCTCCAGGACACCTACACCACCTGATGTTACAGGAAGGCCATAAAGATCATCAAGGACAACAACCACCCGAGCCACTGCCTGTTCAACCCGCTATCATCCAGAAGGCGAGGTCAGTACAGGTGCATCAAAGCTGGGACCG
The DNA here is from genome assembly GCF_023373465.1 of Oncorhynchus keta. Lineage (NCBI taxonomy): Eukaryota > Metazoa > Chordata > Actinopteri > Salmoniformes > Salmonidae > Oncorhynchus > Oncorhynchus keta. Next base: position 20,483,027 of record NC_068439.1, read on the forward strand.
AGAGACTGAAAAACAGCTTCTATCTCAAGGCCATCAGACTGTTAAACAGCAACCACTAACACTGAACTCAACTCCAGCCACTTTAATAATGGGAATTGATGGGAAACTATGTAAAATATATCACTAGCCACTTTAAACAATGCTACCTAATATAATGTTTACATACCCTACATTATTCATCTCATATGAATATGTATATACTGTACTCTATATCATCTACTGCATCCTTATGTAATACATGTATCACTAGCCACTTTAACTATGCCACTTTGTTTACATACTCATCTCATATGTATATACTGTACTCGATACCATCTACTGTATCTTGCCTATGCTGCTCTGTACCATCACTCATTCATATATCTTTATGTACATATTCTTATCCCCTTACACTGTGCATAAGACAGTAGTTTTGGAATTGTTAGTTAGATTACTTGTTGGTTATTACTGCATTGTCGGAACTAGAAGCACAAGCATTTCGCTACACTCGCATTAACATCTGCTAACCATGTGTATGTGACAAATACATTTGATTTGATTTTGATTTGATTTGATTGACTCAAACGCATTAGAAGGAAAGAAATTCCACAAATTAACTTTTAACAAGGCACACCGGTTAATTGAAATGCATTCCAGGTGACTACCTCATGAAGCTGGTTGAGAGAATGCAAAGCTGTCATCAAGGCAAAGGGTGGCTACTTTAAAGAATCTCAAATTATATTTTGATTTGTTTAACACATTTTTGTTTACTGCATGATTCCACATGTGTTATAATACTTTTGATGTCTTCACTATTATTTTACAATGTAGAAAATAGTAAAAAATAAAGGAAAACCCTTGAATGAGAAGCTCTGTCCAAGCATTTGACTGGTAGTGTATATTTACTTGATTTTCGCATTTTAAGATTGTTAAGATTTTGTCCCAATCCAAGTTGAAAGAATAATGGGAAATACTTCACTGTAAAGGGATTGGTCAATCAATATGCTGGATCCAATTCCATGTCACATGTCTTTTTTTATGCTGTTCATCATTCCAATTGGCCTTAACCATCATCAGAAAATGAAGGATTCATTTATTTATATTTTGTTTGGAACTGTTTAACTGGAATAGATTTGATGACACTCAGAGTTGGTGTTCATATTAAGGTACCATTTTTTATTCCTTAACTCAAATGTGTAATGTCTGTATAATAATACAAGGTCCAACTTGTAGGTAATGTATTCTTGGTTGGTATGTCTTCATGTCAAAGCACATACATCAAACACCCATACCATACCAGTACAGTATTGTACTCTGCTGTGGGCCGACACACATGCAGGTATTCTCTAGTACACTACCTTTCAAAAACATCTCCATAAAAAAACACTTAATATTTAATTTTAGTAACTACACATATCATTTATATTTTTCATGTTTGTTCCCTTTGCCATATATGACTCATGCGCCCCAGTGATAGTAATATAGACTGATGCTGGTGGATCCATTTCTGTCATCCTCTTTCTGAGATGGAGTGAGAAGAAGTGAGAGTTCTGTTCGTTCTGTTCAAACCATATCTGATTGGTTTTAACACCAGCTGCTGTGTGAGAAGGCAAAATGTCAAGCTCACGCCAAGTCCCTCTGTTCCCCCTGTGCCTCAGCAATGCCCTGCAGTCTTCCTCAATTACTCATTCATGAAGCTCCGCTGTTTGATATTTCATAGGGTGCCTGCGTGGGCCTCCTTTGTGTGGTGTCATCTGCCTAGGCTAGCTCTCTGGGGCGGTGAGCGGAAAGGAAAGGGTTTAGAACCTTAGAGCTGCATTCCCTGTCTCTCCTCTCACAGAAACACTGAAGGAAACTACCTACACATATTTGGCAGATGTTATTGCGGGTGCAGTGAAATGCTTGATCTAAAAGTAAAAGAATGCAATTAAGAAATATGTAAATATTAGATTGAGCAATGTTGGAGTGGCATTGACTAAAATACAGTATATACATATGAGATGAGTAAAGCGGTATGTAAACATTATAAAAGTTCCTAGTGTTACAATATTGAAGTGGCCAGTGATTCCAAGTCTATGGATATAGGGCAGCAGCCTCTAAGGTGCAGGGTTGCGTAACCAGGTGGAAGCCGGCTAGTGATGGCTATTTAACAGTCTGAAGGCCTTGAGATAGAAGCTGTTTTTCAGTCTCTCAAATCTTTTCAGTCTCCTGAGGGGGAAAAGGTTTTGTCGTGCCCTCTTCACAACTGTCTTGGTGTGTTTGGACCATGATATTGTGTTGGTGATGTGGACACCAAGGAACTTGAAACTCTCAACCCGCTCCACTCCAGCCCCGTCGATGTGAATGGGGGCCTGTTCGGCCCGCCTTTCCCTGTAGTCCACGATCAGCTCCTTTGTCTTGCTCACATTAAGGGAGAGGTTGTTGTCCTGGCACGACACTGCCAGTTTTCTGACCTCCTCCCTATAGGCTGTCTCATTGTTGTCGGTGATCAGGCCTACCACTTTTGTGTCATCAGCAAACTTAATGATGGTGTTGGAGTCGTGTTTGGCCACGCAGTTGTGGGTGAATAGGGAATACAGGAGGGGACTAAGTACACACCCCTGAGGTTCTACTGTTGAGTTGTCTGCAAACTTGATGATTGAGTTGGAGGCGTGCGTGGCCAGGCAGTAATGGGTGAACAGGGAGTACAACGGGGCTGAGCACGCACCTTTGTGGGGCCCCTTTGTTGAGCATCAGCAAAGTGGAGGTGTTGTTTCCTACCTTCACCAACTAGATGCGGCCCGTCAGGAAGTCCAGGACCCAGTTGCACAGGGCGGGGTTCAGACCCAGGGCCCCGAGCTTATCGATGAGCTTGTAGGGTAAGGAAATTGGTAGAGGTGATATGATCCTTAACTAGCCTCTCAAAGCACTTCATGATGACAGAAGTGAGTGCTATGGGGCAGATAGTCAGTTAGTTCAGTTACCTTTGCTTTCGTGGGTACCGGAACAATTGTGGACATCTTGAAGCAAGTGGGGACGCAGACTGGGATAGGGAGAGATTGAATATGTCCGTGAAACGGCTGGTCTGCGCATGCTTTGAGGACGTGGATAGGGATACCGTCTGTACTGGCATCCTTGCAAGGGTTGACACATTTAAATGTCTTACTCAAGTTGGCCATGGAGAAGGAGAGCCCACAGTCCTTGGTAGAGGGACTTATCGGTGGCACTGTGTTATCCTCAAAGCGGGGGAAGAAGGTGTTTAGCTTGCCCGGAAACAAGACATCGGTGTCCGTGATGTGGCTGGTTTTGCCTTTGTAGTCCGTGATTGTCTGTAGACCCTGGCACATACGTCTCATGTCTGAGCCATTGAATTGCGTCTTCACTTTCTCTGTACTGACGTTTTGCCTGTTTGATTGCCTTACGGCGGGAATAACTACACTGTTTGTGTTTGGCCATATTCCCAGTCACCTTGTCACGGTTAAATGCTGTTGTTCATGCTTTCAGTTTCGTGCGAATGCTGCCATCTATCCACAGTTTCTGGTTTGGGTAGGTTTTAATAGTCACAGTGGGTATAACATCTCCTATGCACTTCTTGATGAACTCAGTCACCGTATCCGTTTATTCGTCAATGTTATTCTCAGAGGCTACCCAGAATATATCCTAGCATGATCAAAACAATCTTGAACCATGGATTCCGATTGGTTAGACCAGTGTTGAGTAGACCTTAGCACGGGTACTTCCTGTATGAGTTTCTGCCTATAGGAAGGTATATAATTGAGTCGTGATCAGATTTTCCGAAGGGAGGGCGGGGGAGGGTCTTGTAGGTATGTCTAAAAGTTGAGTAGCACTGGTCCAATGTTTTCCCAGCGCGAGTACTACAGTCAATGTGTTGATAGAACTTCAGTAGCCTTTTCCTCAGATTAGTGTTTTTTTTCATCCCCAGCTACAATAAATGCATCCTCAGGATATGTGGTTTCCAGTTTGCATAAAGTCCAGTGTAGTTCTTTGAGGGCTGTCGTAGTATCGGCTTGAGGGGGAGTATACTTGGCTGTGACTATAACTGAAGAGAATTCTCTTGGGAGGTAATACGGTGGGCATTTCATTATGAGGTATTCTTGGTCGGGTGAACAAAAGGACTTGAGTTTCTGTATGTTATCACACAATGAGTAGTTAATCATGAAACATACACCCCCGCCTTTCTTCTTCACAGAGAGTTCTTTATTCCTATCTGTGCGATGTACTGAGATCCCAGCTGGCTGTATGGACAGGGACAGTATATCCCGAGAGAGCCATGTTTCCGTGAAACGGAATATGTTACAATCCCTGATGCCTCTCTGGAAGGAGATCCTCGCCCTGAGCTCGTCTACTTTATTACCCAGAGACGGAACATTAGCCAGTAATATACTCAGAAGCGGTGGATGGAGTGCACGCCTCCTGAGTCGGACTAGAAGTCCACTCCGCATACCTCTTCTCCGCCAGTGGTGTTTTGGAGCAGCCTCTGGAATAGGGTTAAATTACCCTTGGGGGTACAAACAAAGGTTCCAATTTGGGAAAGTCATATTCCTGGTCGTAATGCTGGTGAGTTACCACTGCTCTGATATCCAAAAAGGTATTTCCGGCTGTGTGTAATAACACAACAAATCTGGGCTAATAATGTAAGAAATAACACACAAAAAAACAAAATACTGCAAAGTTTCTTTGGAGCTAGAAGCAGAGCTGCCATATCTGTCAACGCCATCTTACTACTGTCCAATGGCTGTTTCCTCGTCTCCGCTACCACTTGCCTCCGCCTCGCTTTTCTTTCATTTCATTTCAGCTCACCAGGTTTGGGTCTGACCAGGAATTAATTTCAAATTCTGCTTCTGATGAGAACTCTAAACTGCAATTCGGGTCTCGTGTGCAGTCCGGCAGTGTCAATTATGCGTGTGGTATGAATTTACGGCAACTTTGTGTGAAGTAAATACGCTAGGCTAAAGGCTACTATGGGACCACCAGTTTGTATAATGTGTTATACTTTTTTTTTTGCCAATCTACTGCTGCGCATGTTGTGTATTTCTTAGAATTGGGTTAGTGTGACATTGGGTTTAAATGTTATCATTTCCCAGGTCTTTTTATTTAAAAAATGTGGGAAATGTGAATAGTGGTCCCGGGACAGTCCCGGATCCCGGTTACCGATATTAATCCCTAATTTGTATCTCTTCTCTGAATGGAACCCTCTGATCTCATATAATTCTGGTTTCCCCGGGAACAAGGAAACAATGAAACAAAGTATTTGAAGCATGCAACATTTTAGTACTTCAAGAACTCTAAACAGAATTGTACACTAAATTATAGACAGGGGAAATCCAATGGACTTTCTTGTGAAGAAGATTCAAGGTACATTTGCAGTCATGAATCTGATAGCTGAGTGGGATGTTTTGTTTATGAAAACATTTATGGGTACAGTGAACTCTTGCTGATAAAATCAAATTACTATCGGAGCTAATGTTAGCTTGCTATTTATCTGGCCCTGAATACACAAATTGCTCTCAATTTGCCCTCAATACTCCCCCATCTTTCAATATAAGATTTTAAATAATGTCTCTCTTTATTGTTTGTTTTAATATGTATCCTTACTTATTTAAATGTAGTACGTGCACTTACATGTATTTTATCATGGCCACTGAGTGTTTCAGTCATGTATTTGCATCCTTCTCTGTCTGACTAGAGTTGGATATCTCCAGGTATCATATGAGGGGACACTATAGGAAACTTGACTCTCCAAAGAATGATCCCACAGATGACTTTGCTGATAACACTAGGGCTGCAGAGAGAGGTAAATTATATTGGCATTGTACCCACAACAGATGTAGCCTACATATTGTAGCTACTGTAATTATTGTGATAGATAAATTCCGTCTGGAAAAAATAATGCTTGTTCTGATACTCAATATTACTCTCATTTGAGCTGGTTTATCAAAAATGTTCATCACAGTGAAATGTTCAGTCAGAGTTCCCTTTGTGACGTCACTGTTCTGGCCTGTGATGATACATGATGGTCACTCAGAGAACAGAGAAAACCACAAGGGTGTTATCTGCTCAACGTAGCTGCTGAAACACTGTAGGTATCCACACTGTGGTCATACGCATGGATGCTCTGAGAAGGACTAAGGAAAGAAAGACAAATATTGTAGAAGAAACATCCGGTATGTTAACTTTTTATGCCACTAGTTATGTGACATGATGAAATGTCAACATATAAAAGTGTTTATCAGATGATAGGATGACCTTGATGACATTTATAAAGGGAAGCTGGTGATTGAGCAGAATCAATCTTGGTAAAAGTACAGATAGACTCAAAGGATTTATCCATTAGATGCTGTTGGCTTGATGAAGGCCATCATATCTTAGTGAACTGTAGTGCATCAAACGCATTTCCCACCTCTAGCTGTGGAACAAAGTAGTGACATTTTTCACTCACTTCCACCCCTCAAAACACTCAATTTATTTCCATTTAGACTGATTTTTAGTGGCCGTGCAGTCATGTTTTTTATTTTCACTGAGTACATCACTGAGTACATTTTAGACCCATAATGAAACCTTGGAATTGAAAACTGCATGCTGTCTGTACAGGTTGTGATAGTCTCACAGACTGCCTGTAGGTGCAGTCAAAGACCATAGAGACTACCCCCTTCAGACCTAACCACAGCATCTCAGACCTCCTGTCCAGGCTGGGCACCACCAGCTCGGGCCACGGCCAGCACCCCGCCAGCAGACCCTCCGACCACCACCTCCACTACGACTCAATGGTCCACAGCTACTCCCTCAACCCAGCCACTCCAACCCCGGTAGGGTCTAACAACTCGACTGGCGCCGACCCTCATCCCTTGCCGCCGCAGACCATGTACTGCCACCACACCTCCGACTCCCAGAGATCACTGTATGGCGAGCTGGATCCTCTCTTCATCCGCAAGGTCACGGCTGCAGAACTAGTCTGTGGGGAGAGTAAGTACAAGTGCTCAGGCTGCCTGAGGTACTACGATCATCTGGGGACCCTGCTGGGTCATATCGACCAGGGCTGGAGAGAGGGCTTCAGCTGCAGGGTGTTCTACAGGAAGCTGAAGAGCATGCAGGACCGCAGCCCCATGGTCATGATGAGTTGCCAGAGCAGGGAGTCTCTTGCCATGGATAACGACCCTAAGCCCTCCAGCTCCTCCACCACATACCTGGGGTCGGCCTCGCTGGTTCTGGCACCCCATCCCACCGACAGCGTCGGGAGGAAGGGTCTTGAGACAAGCGATAAGAAGGGAGACATGATCCAAAAGTGGCTGCAGAAGACAGAAGTGACAGCATCACTTCACTGAGGCAGTTTTGTATGAGTTGGTTGGAGAATGTGTGTACTGTAGTATTGTTGCTGGGTTGTCTAGAACTGACAGGGTGTTAACTTGTCAAAAATAAATACAAAAAAATAATACACAAACATAATGTACTGTAGGTTACTTCTTCTTTAAATGTGTTTTACTCAGAAATGAGGAAATCTGAAGTTTTCATTCACCAAGGTTCAAATCACCATGCCCATCTTCCATGTCACTGTCTTACATCAGATAGTGCAACAATTCCGTCTGCACTGATGATTGAGGAATGCTGCCACCTGTCTGATGACAATGCTTCCATGTAGATGGCACTGCTTCCATGTAGATGGCACTGCTTCCATGTAGATGGCACTGCTTCCATGTAGATGGCACTGCTTGTATGTAGATGACACTGCTTGTATGTAGATGGCACTGCTTGTATGTAGATGGCACTGCTTGTATGTAGATGGCACTGCTTGTATGTAGATGGCACTGCTTCCATGTAGATGGCACTGCTTGTATGTAGATGGCACTGCTTGTATGTAGATGGCACTGCTTGTATGTAGATGGCACTGCTTGTATGTAGATGGCACTGCTTCCATGTAGATGGCACTGCTTCCATGTAGATGGCACTGCTTCCATGTAGATGGCACTGCTTGTATGTAGATGGCACTGCTTCCAAGTAGATGACAATGCTTCCATGTAGATGGCACTGCTTCCAAGTCGATGACAATGCTTCCATGTAGATGGCACTGCTTCCAAGTAGATGAGAATGCTTCCATGTAGATGGCACTGCTTCCAAGTAGATGACAATGCTTCCATGTAGATGGCACTGCTTTCAAGTAGATGACAATGCTTCCATGTAGATGGCACTGCTTCCAAGTAGATGACAATGCTTCCAAGTAGATAATATATAATAATATATGCCATTTAGCAGACGCTTTTATCCAAAGCGACTTACAGTCATGTGTGCATACATTCTACGTATGGGTGGCATGGGTGGTCCCGGGAATCGAACCCAATACCCTGGCATTACAAGCGCCATGCTCTACCAACTGAGCTACAGGAGGACCCGATGACACTGCTTCCATGTAGATGGCACTGCTTCCAAGTAGATGACACTGCTTCCATGTAGATGGCACTGCTTCCATGTAGATGGCACTGCTTCCAAGTAGATGGCACTGCTTCCATGTAGATGGCACTGCTTCCAAGTAGATGGCACTGCTTCCATGTAGATGGCACTGCTTCCATGTAGATGGCACTGCTTCCATGTAGATGGCACTGCTTCCATGTAGATGGCACTGCTTCCATGTAGATGGCACTGCTTCCATGTAGATGGCACTGCTTCCATGTAGATGGCACTGCTTCCATGTAGATGGCATTGCTTCCATGGAGATGGCACTGCTTCCATGTAGATGGCACTGCTTCCAAGTAGATGGCACTGCTTCCATGTAGATGGCACTGCTTCCATGTAGATGCCACTGATGGCTTGTAGATGTAGATGGATGGCACTGCTTCCATGTAGATGACACTGCTTGTATGTATGAGATGGCACTGCTTCCATGTAGATGGCACTGCTTCCATGTAGATGGCACTGCTTCCATGTAGATGGCACTGCTTGTATGTAGATGGCACTGCTTCCAAGTAGATGACAATGCTTCCATGTAGATGGCACTGCTTCCAAGTAGATGACAATGCTTCCATGTAGATGGCACTGCTTCCAAGTAGATGACAATGCTTCCATGTAGATGGCACTGCTTCCAAGTAGATGACAATGCTTCCATGTAGATGGCACTGCTTCCAAGTAGATGACAATGCTTCCATGTAGATGGCACTGCTTCCAAGTAGATGACAATGCTTCCATGTAGATGGCACTGCTTCCAAGTAGATGACAATGCTTCCATGTAGATGGCACTGCTTCCAAGTAGATGACAATGCTTCCATGTAGATGGCACTGCTTCCAAGTAGATGACAATGCTTCCATGTAGATGGCACTGCTTCCAAGTAGATGACAATGCTTCCATGTAGATGGCACTGCTTCCAAGTAGATGACAATGCTTCCATGTAGATGGCACTGCTTCCAAGTAGATGGCACTGCTTCCATGTAGATGGCACTGCTTCCAAGTAGATGGCACTGCTTCCATGTAGATGGCACTGCTTCCATGTAGATGCCACTGCTTGTATGTAGATGGCACTGCTTCCATGTAGATGACACTGCTTGTATGTAGATGGCACTGCTTCCATGTAGATGGCACTGCTTCCATGTAGATGGCACTGCTTGTATGTAGATGGTACTGCTTCCAAGTAGATGACAATGCTTCCATGTAGATGGCACTGCTTCCAAGTAGATGACAATGCTTCCATGTAGATGGCACTGCTTCCAAGTAGATAACAATGCTTCCATGTAGATGGCACTGCTTCCAAGTAGATGACAATGCTTCCATGTAGATGGCACTGCTTCCAAGTAGATGACAATGCTTCCATGTAGATGGCACTGCTTCCAAGTAGATGACAATGCTTCCATGTAGATGGCACTGCTTCCAAGTAGATGACAATGTTTCCATGTAGATGGCACTGCTTCCAAGTAGATGACAATGCTTCCATGTAGATGGCACTGCTTCCAAGTAGATGACAATGCTTCCATGTAGATGGCACTGCTTCCAAGTAGATGACAATGCTTCCATGTAGATGGCACTGCTTCCAAGTAGATGGCACTGCTTCCATGTAGATGGCACTGCTTCCAAGTAGATGACACTGCTTCCATGTAGATGGCACTGCTTCCAAGTAGATGACACTGCTTCCATGTAGATGGCACTGCTTCCATGTAGATGGCACTGCTTCCAAGTAGATGGCACTGCTTCCATGTAGATGGCACTGCTTCCAAGTAGATGGCACTGCTTCCATGTAGATGGCACTGCTTCCATGTAGATGGCACTGCTTCCATGTAGATGGCACTGCTTCCATGTAGATGGCACTGCTTCCATGTAGATGGCACTGCTTCCATGTAGATGGCACTGCTTCCATGTAGATGGCACTGCTTCCAAGTAGATGGCACTGCTTCCATGTAGATGGCACTGCTTCCATGTAGATGACACTGCTTGTATGTAGATGGCACTGCTTCCATGTAGATGGCACTGCTTGTATGTAGATGGCACTGCTTCCATGTAGATGGCACTGCTTGTATGTAGATGGCACTGCTTGTATGACGTTTATGACGTCACACATGTATTTATTTTGGTGATGGAGAGATGAGAACAGTCAGAACACATATCACACTTGCTCACCAAACTTTAGAGTCTGCTGATCTCCTTACCTCAAAGCCAATGGACACGACAAAGCCAATCAAATGAAGTATGTTTGATTCCCAAAGCAGATGACAAGTATTGACAAGCCTGTGTCATAGATTTACATTTATTCAAATCTTTTGGCAAAAAATAGGGAGACACTCAAATGTGATTACTTCATTAACATTACATGCAGTGCCTTAGGATTTTATTCATACCTCCGAGAAATGTGTGAGCATACAAGACTAGAATATAAAACCCCCAAAAATATGAACAAGTCCAATGATCCAGTTCCATGTGCTAAACATTTAACATGAAAGGTTGGTGTGTAGAGAAAAAACATGTTTTTTTCCTTCTCACAACTGCTGTAGTTTGTGAATTTGGAGTCTCCTCCGACAGAACAACATTGACAACATTATTTTCTTCAGCGAGGTTAGAGCACTTCTTCTGTGTCTTCAAAATGCAAGAGGTTTTCAATGGCCTGCTTTCTTGAGTTTAGCCTACCTCTCAAATGCTGCACTGAATAGAAATCTGAAAACTAGAATGGCCAGTCAGCGGCATTGATTTGTGTTCACCTAGCAATGTTTTTATAGATCAAGGTTCTTTATACATACATTCTCCTCAATTCTTGTTTTCTGTCTGACTCCATGAGATAGCCAATCTCCCTCCCAGGTTTTGAGGACAGCAGAGCCACCAGTATGACAGACCCCTGTTCACCTCCCTTGCATCCCCCTGAAGCACACCCCACCCAGGCCTCAGGGACATCCACCATATCCAGCTCATTCTTCAGCCAAGGAGTGGTTCAAGTCAGTAGAGCCCAGACACGAGGCTACCAACCTGGACTTCAACTTCCTGGGCTTGGCCTCTACCAGGAAACAGGTGGACGGGGAGCTCCAGTACCAGTGTGCTGGATGCCTGTGGCTCTACCCCAGCCTGACTGTGCTGCAGAACCACATCAACCTCAGCTGGATGGAAGGCTTCAGCTGCTGCGTCTTCTACAGGAAGCTGAGGGAGGTTTGCCTCAGGAACGACACCAGGAAGCTCCACGAGAGGGTGCTAGTGAGTAGTGGTGCCAAGAAACAGCCGAGTACCCCACATGCAGGGCAGACCTGGGCCTTGCTAGAGGGGGTAGGAGTTGAGATGGAATGGGACCAGAAATCAGCTCTGGCATTTCGGACAAACCAGATTTTCTTTCCCCTTGGGGCCCCCAAACTGTCCCTTTTTCTTATCCCTCGAGGCACACTGGCCCATTATCCAGATAATTATCATTTTTTGCAAAAAACATTAGTTAGGCAGGCCCACTAGAATACAAATGAACCAGCCCATCTTGCATTTGCCCAAAATGCCAGAAGGCCAGTCCGCCCCGGGTAGGAGTGGAGGGCAGACAAGTTAGAAGCAGGGGGATCAGGCTCCTGGAGCTGGAGGGAGGAAGGAAGGAGGAAGGGACAACACCCAGCCAGAGGTTGACTCAGGAGTTGGTGGAGTCAACAAGAAGGAACAGCGCCTTTCACAAGTGGCTGAATGAGATTGACGGTTACCCCATCCCTGATGTCACCCTGTCGCCAGAGAGAGCTTTAAATGCATCCATCTTTTTGATTCCTCAGTTTCACTGAATGAGAAAGATTATTGGCATTGAATTTCTCGGTGGCAAGGTGTAATTGCTGTCCTGGAGGATTTGCTCTGGGACAGTGGGACTTGTATGTTGTTTTATTCACAAGAAGATCAGTTGCTGTCCGTGTGAATTCAAATCCCATCACTGCTGACCAGAGCTAAATAGTACAGTTCTGGCCTCGTGAGCATGTACCCTCCTCATACCAGACCCTGGCCAGCACTTTATTATTTTCCCCATCTGTTTCTCATTCTGCTCAATTGAATGTATGAGTCACTCAATTGAACAACATTAACATATTTGGACTTACAGGATTTGAAAAGTGTTTTAGAAAATAATTTGCCCACTGCGGAATTAATTATTCTAGTCTATTAATCTTATCTACTGTAGAGGAGGCAGAGTGGATAAGGAGCTGTGGAATCAATCAAGCTCAAAGCCCAGGCATCCAAGTAGAGGAGCTTCAGATAATGTTCATTTAAGAGAGCACAACGTTAATTTTCCTCAGATATGAGATGTAGGCCTATCCAACTGTAGGAAGATTTTTCATGCATAATTCATCACTGACACAATTTAATGATTGGTTTATAAAATGACAAACAACTGTTTGTTTAAGCAGCTATGCATTACATTGCTGATGGTGGCAACTTTAGAATATTTTTCCTTTTACTGGGTGTTAAAAGGCAATGTTGCTATCATATTTCATGGGTACATTACCCACAATATCCTCTAGCCACTTGGAAAAATATGTTGTACCAAGTCTGCATCTGAGCCTGCAGTGTATTCCTACAACATCCTGTAAAATGGTCAATGTGGCACCACAGAGACACACATCCAATGGGGTTTTAAAAGCACAGTGAGAGGTCACAGACTACAGCTGAGGTACCTGTCACACAAAGAGGGAGAGGGGGAAAAAATAACAATATCCTCAGTGCAGTAGGTAGGGGGTGTTGATGAGCATGGGGTTGGGTGGGTGTGGGCAGGGGGTCCCGGCGCCCAGCCAGTAGCCAAGGTATCAACCTTTTCCAAAGGAGGTGATCGATAAGGCTCATCGCTGGGGGACACCGGAACATTCTCAGCTGAGGGGGAGAGGAGGAAGGCAGGAAGCTCACACAAACAGTCAGAGATGAGGAAGTGCTAATTGCCTGTGGATGCTAAGAAGGGATCCCCGCTGGGCCTGTCCTGGTGGTATGACCCAGGGCTTATTGAGTTCTGGGGGGGTCAGACAGAATGGTTCTGAAGGTGGTATTTATTTACAGGGGCAGAAGATGAGCTGGCTCAAAGGACATTTACAAGATGCTGACAAACACTAACATAGATAGTAGACTTACAAGATAACGAACAATAATCTAAATGGCCAATTAATGAAGCTACGACTGGGGCCTTTAATCTAGGCAGAGCACCTTTAAACTAGGCAGAGGACCTTTAAACTAGGCAGAGGACCTTTAAACTAGGCAGAGCACCTTTAAACTAGGCAGAGCACCTTTAATCTGGGCAGAGAACCTATAACACTGAGTTTAGATAAATCCTCACACAGCTGAGTTTAAGAGAGCCCTGGGACAACATGTCCCTCCAGCCTAAGCTCTCCTCAAAATGAGCAACCTGAACAGGTTAGAAGTCCAAACAAGTATTTCATCAAACAACATTAACATGTCACTCTATAATCAATATTTTGAACAGACATAATATCACATAAACAAATATAGATATTAGGTGGGAAAAATGACATAGATCATATGTTCTAGTTACTGAGCACACGCACCTGCTGGATAACTATAACTAACTATAACTAAATCTGAGGCCTGCACCAGACCCTAACCTGCTAATATAGAAAATGCGCTGTAGACTAAAGTCAGACAGCGAAAACAATTTTTTTGACAGGGGGTGCAGGCAATTTTTTGACAGGGAGTGCAGGCCATTTTTTTTGCCTGATTTAGATATGCATCTGCTTTTAATTTCTGACATTTTGGACTATTTGTTAGTAAACTTGGCTATAATTAGATGCATATTCAACTTCTCTTCTGTCATTATATGTTGCCCTGGAAGACTAAAGAAACCCTTGCTCACCAGAATGTCATAAATGAAAGCTTCAATCTAGTTGACATCGGTAAGGTTTTCTCTGTCATCTCTGGTTCTTTCACTTAGCAAAGATGTTTAGGGGCTGAAGTAAAATGTAAAAATGTAACAACCAAAAAAGGAAAGATTTGCTGTGCAAAATGACATCAGTTTGACCTGTTGTAAGGAAATAGAAAACTGTAAAAATGACCCAACATGTTTCTGTTAGATTTCAGTTCTGCTTGGATGCATATTTTATGTGGTTGAAATACTATCAGCTTTTATGATGCTGATAAAGATCACGCCACTACAGACAGTATCTAACGGCCATTTGCATTGTCTCAAAATGCTGAAAGAAAAAAAATCATATTTCTTCTGTTCCCCAGTCAAAATTTAGCCTACATTTGGTGTATCATTGTACTGCAAGAAATGCTTATTTCTGCAGGAGTTAATCAAGGCTACCTGAGAGGTTACAGACCTACAGTCAGTGTCCAGATTTCAGTTTCCATTGAACCCATCTGAACAGTAGGCTACAGTTCCCTTGATGTGCCATAGGCCTATTTGAAGTCTCAGTCCTGTCACTGTGGAATTTGTATAGCGCCTCACAATCACACATAACACAGCCATCATCCTCTTTTACCACTTCACCAAACATGACTTTTCTGGCCCTCCTTTCTCTTTATTTCTAACTCTCCGTTTCGCTGCTTTTCTCTTGTTGAATTTAACTCCCACATTGTCCTTTTTGCCTCCATTGATGACCTTAACTTTTTCGTCCCGTTTCCAAAAGGATTAGGCGATTGGCATGTAGGCTATTTGGTGCTCGTACAGTAGGCTTACGCACTAATGCCACCCTCGTTTCATGACCCTAAACCCCCCCCCACCAGCGGATATCCAACCCGTGTATCACTATAAGGGTAAGGCTACTGTATAGGCTTAACACTATCTATCTTTTAGAAATACTCCCAACCTTAACCCACAATGCATACTAAACTGTCACTTGTTACATCACATCATGTAATGCATTGTCTAAGGAAACTTGAAAGCGCCCTAGCACTCAGTGGGTATTGCTATGGAAATGATGCATGTACTATAGAATCTCCTTCATTGAGTCAGCTCAGTACAAAAGGAAGCTTTGGCTGTTTGAAAAAGTGGCCGCTAGTTTATGTTCTCCTTTCATCAGCCTGAAGTGTAAGGCCATTATGGTGTCCAAGATCTGTAAACTAACAGACAACATTATTCATTAGCACACCCTGAGATTGATGCATGTCTTGCCCTGCTTCCTTAACCCCCACATCTGAATCAACATCTTTAATGGATTGCATTATGAACCACTCCATTGTTAGTGAGCTGAACCTTATTCACCAGACAGATCTGATCCACCAGACAGATCTTATTCACCAGACAGGTCTTATCCACCAGACAGATCTTATCCACCAGACAGATCTTATTCACCAGACAGGTCTTATCCACCAGACAGGTCTTATCCACCAGACAGATATTATTCACCAGACAGCTCTTATCCACCAGACAGTTATTATCCACCAGACAGGTGTTATTCACCAGACAGGTCTTATCCACCAGACAGATCTTATCCACCAGACAGATCTTATTCACCAGACAGGTCTTATCCACCAGACAGGTCTTATCCACCAGACAGGTATTATCCACCAGACAGATATTATCCACCAGACAGGTCTTATCCACCAGACAGGTCTTATCCACCAGACAGATATTATCCACCAGACAGTTATTATCCACCAGACAGGTGTTATTCACCAGACAGGTATTATTAATCAACATCTTAAATGGATTGCATTATGAACCACTCCATTGTTAGTGAGCTGAACCTTATTCACCAGACCGATCTTATCCACCAGACAGATCTTATTCACCAGACAGATATTATCCACCAGACAGATATTATCCACCAGACAGGTCTTATTCACCAGACAGATCTTATCCACCAGACAGATCTTATTCACCAGACAGGTCTTATCCACCAGACAGATATTATCCACCAGACAGGTATGACCCACCAGACAGGTCTTATCCACCAGACAGGTCTTATCCACCAGACAGATATTATCCACCAGACATATATTATCCACCAGACAGATCTTATCCACCAGACAGATCTTATCCACCAGACAGATATTATCCACCAGACAGGTCTTATCCACCAGACATATATTATCCACCAGACAGGTCTTATCCACCAGACAGATATTATCCACCAGACAGGTCTTATCCACCAGACAGGTCTTATCCACCAGACAGGCCTTATCCACCAGACAGGTCTTATCCACCAGACAGATATTATCCACCAGACAGGTCTTATCCACCAGACAGGTCTTATCCACCAGACATATTTTATCCACCAGACAGGTCTTATCCACCAGACATATATTATCCACCAGACAGGTCTTATCCACCAGACATATATTATCCACCAGACAGGTCTTATCCACCAGACAGATATTATCCACCAGACAGGTCTTATCCACCAGACATATATTATCCACCAGACAGGACTTATCGACCAGACAGCTCTTATCCACCAGACATATCTTATTCACCAGACAGGTCTTATCCACCAGACAGATATTATCCACCAGACAGGTCTTATCCACCAGACAGATATTATCCACCAGACAGATCTTATTCACCAGACAGGTCTTATCCACCAGACAGGTCTTATCCACCAGACATGTCTTATCCACCAGACAGGTATTATTCACCAGACGGCTCTTATTCACCACCACCAGACAAATGTGATGTAACATGTTGTTTTCCACCAAAAAATGATCTTTTACCAACTTTGTTGAATGAGTCATCCTGTTTTCCCTCCACTCTTCCATCTCTTTCTCTCTCCTTATGTTTTCTTTTTGTTCTCTCACTTTCTCAATCACTCTTTCTGCACCCGTCTGTCCACCTTGATAAGTCTTTCAGAGTATTCGTGTGTGAGTGTGTGTGTGTAAGAAAGGTATAGCGAGAGATACAGAGAAAGGGTGGGTGACAGTGCTCCATCTCCCTGTGTGCCAGAGCAGCAGAGTGGCAGGTTGCCTAGCCGTGGGGCCTCTAATGAAGAGAGTCTGTGTGCTTTATCGATTGACTCAGTCACCTGATGCGTGGCTGGGCCCGCTAATGGCCTAATGGGGTGACACACTGAGAGAGGAAATACCAAGGGGAGCACCAGGTGTGTGTGTGTACTGTGTGTGTATAGTGTGTGTTTGTGTGTACTGTAAGAGTGTGTTTGTGTGGGTATAGGCATATTTGTGCATGATTGTGAATCTGTATGTCATCACTGCCTCTACGTAAAAAAAGAGACAGGGTTTAATTGGTGTTACAGTGAAGTATTTGGATGCCACACTATTGGCCACTGTGTTAGAGCTGATATCAGCAGCATATTGCAGGTACTTCCATCCACACACCTCATTATGTCTCTCCTCCTCTGTCCGTAGGTTGTTGGTTTTGGTTGCGTAATACATCTTAAGCCTGCCCATTAAATATGAATGAACGACTGATTTTCTCATCCATCTTTCATGACTTTCATTTGTTGAGCTATTTGCCTCCAAAAAATATTGTGTTGGATGTTCTTTTAGCGATTTCTGAATCAGCGTTTTCTCACAGCACCTTGTTCAGTCTACTGAAAAAAATAAATGTACTGTGACTTGTTTTTCTACCGCTGTCATGCACTGGGCTCTAGCCCGTGAGCCCAAATGGTGTTCTTGTTAATGGTACATGATAGAGTCACCCTAGATTCTGATCACATGACCCTCATGTCATGTCTACGTGTGCATATCTGAGGGTCTTTGTGTGTATTATGTCTGAGTGTATATGTGTGTGGTGGTCATAGCCAGTGATCTAGGCAGCAGTATGTCTTCAGTTCCAATTTATACTGACATTATTAACATGTTACAAAATGGAATAATAACATCATAAAAAAGGCTTTTTAGAGTATATGCCATATGAGGATATTCATGTCGGTATAGAGTACATACAGTAGCCTACATATGAACGTCCCAACTGTGTTAGCCCGTTGAGCTAAAGCCTAGGCATTGGCTCTGGCTCTCACTTCACCAAAAGACCCCTTGACTTTTGCCACATTTTGTAATGTTACAGCCTTATTCTAAAATGGATAAAATCTAACATTTTCCCTCATCAATCTACACACAATACCCCATAATGACAAAGTGAATACAGGTTTTGTAATTTGTAAAACAAACAAACAGCAGAAATGCCTTATTTACATACGTTTTCAGACCCTATGAGACTAAATTGAGCTCAGGTGCATCCTGTTTCCATTGATCATCCTTGCAAAACTTCTAAAAACCTGTTTTTGCTTTGTCATTGTGGGTATTGTGTGTAGATTGATGAAGAAAAAAAAATCATAAATTCTAGAATACGGCTGTAACGTAACAAAATGTGGAAAAAGTCAAGGGGTCTGAATACTTTCAGAATGCACTATACGCATTAGGGTCCTAGTGATCTGTGTCCCAAATAGCACCATATTCCCTAGTGCACTACATTTGACCAGAGCCCAACGGGTGAGTGAGTGCATGTGTACGTGACTCCACAGACAGATGTCGGTGTGATGGGAAGTTTTGTAAGCCTCCTGGCCAACAGCATTCCCAAGCTACCCCATCAGTTATTGATGCAGCTGATCGCCTTGCGTGGAAGAGAACATCTCAATCCACCATTAGCCTAATCAGTGGAGAAAAAAAGCAATCATGATCTTGTTACCGTGAGCCTCACGGTCTCTCTCTCAATTGAAATCTAAGTGGTTTTATTGGCATATGGGAAACATGTTTACATTGCCAAAGCATGTGAAAAAAACTAAAACAAACCAATCACCACAATAACCAACAAAGCGAATTAAACAAAACTAAATAAAAAAAACAATCAACAACAACAGAATAGAAGAGAATAACAATGTTTAAGATATTATATTATTAGCGGTTAAAACATTCATAAGACTGATATGGGGGTGCATACAAAGATAAATATAGGTTATAGTTACATTGGTGCTTCTGACCCACTGGTTGACCTTTACTTGCTCCACCAGGTCACATATTGTGCTGCTGGGATTGCACACTGCGGTATTTTGCTTGACAGATATGGGAGTTTGTCAACATTTTATTTGTGTTCTAATTCTTTGTGGGTTTCTTTAGTTTTAGGGAAATGTGTCTCTTATATAGTTGTACATATATAGTTGTACATTTGGCAGGAGATTAGAAACTGAAGCTCAGTTTCCACCTCATTTTGTGGGCAATGGCAGTTCTGCCTATGGCGACCTCTCTCGAAAGTACACACTGAGGAAGGCTGTAAAGCTGAAACGTCTGTGTACGCTATACCTGATGCAGTAAAAACATTTTCAACATTGAATAATGAAGTAAGCTTTATGAAACATATTTTTGAGTACAAATCCATTACACCCCATAGTAAAGGCGTATGTTCTGGTTTTCTGGCTCTCTGTGTTTTTGGTTTCTCAATTTCTTTCTCCGGTTTTACACCTTCACTATTGCAGCGAAACATTTTGTACAGGAAGTTGTCTAGGAGGGATTGAATTTGTTTTTGGCCAATTGTTCTATGGTAGGTTTCTACACTATCTTCCTTCCATCTATAGTGTTTCTTAATGGCATGCAGTTTGTTGGGCTTTGATGCCTCGGGGTTGAATATAGCTTTGTTCAAGTAGGCTGAGATTTTGCTGTGGTCTGATAGGGGTGTCAGTGGGCTGACTGTGAACGCTCTGAGAGACTCTGGGTTGAGGTCTGTGATAAAGTAGTCTCCAATGCTGCTGCTAAGGGATGAGCTGTAGGTCTACTTACCGTAGAAGAATATAAATATATATAATATATCAAATATATTTAGATGTTTAACACTTTTTTGGTTACTATATGATTCCATATGTTATTTCATAGTTTTGATGTCTTCACTATTATTCTACAATGTAGAAAATATTAAAAATAAAGAAAAACCTGTGAATGAGTAGGCGTGTCCAAACTTTTGACTGGTACTGTATCTTCCTGATATATTAAATAATTATGCAGCATATAATACATTTTTGGACTCACCTTGTTGTGCTGTGTTCAATTGAACAGGAAAGTGGCGCGACGGTCCTTTGTGGGCAAACGTTGTCATCAAAGTCTGGTATTCTCTGCATTTACGGTGTTTTCAAGACAACTGGAAACTCGGGAAAAAACAAGGTTGACTCAATGATGACGTCAGTTATCTTCAGGTCAGAGCTTTAGAAAGAGGCCCGAGTTCCTGACTTGCAATTCCGAGTTGGATGACCATTCAAAACGTATTTTCCCAGTCGGAGCTCGTTTTTTTTCAGAGTTCCCAGTTGTCTTGAACTCACTGAAGTCTCAGATTTCCCACTTCTGAGTGACCAGTTGCTTTGAGTGAAGCAGAAATCATGCTGGATTGACAGCATGGCCAATGTTGAATGTTTATCCTTTTAAGCTTGGAAAAGACACCCTTAAAACCAGAATTGGACCACACACCCACTCCACTGAATAGCAGGCTAGTGATTGCTTTGCAATGGAGTTAGCC
Organism: Oncorhynchus keta; assembly: GCF_023373465.1. Lineage (NCBI taxonomy): Eukaryota > Metazoa > Chordata > Actinopteri > Salmoniformes > Salmonidae > Oncorhynchus > Oncorhynchus keta. Next base: position 20,503,816 of record NC_068439.1, read on the forward strand.
ACTGATTCCTTCCAAACCACTCATGGTTGAATTTGCTATTTCCTACTTGTTGTGTAATGTTTATGTCCAATGGCCGATGGCCGATGAGCACCAATACATTTTATATATAATTTCTCTTCATGTGACAAGGTTTGAATAGGATTTGCCAGTAGATTGTCGACTTGATGACTGATAGCTAAGATTTTGAAAGTACGATGTTGACATGATCAGTCCAATCAAAGCTACTGTAGATATAATGTGATTTGACATAATTTCATCTGTAGCCAATGACCTTGAGCCTTCTTGGATGGGCACTTCTAAAGAAACTCTATGGCAGCACCCAAGAGGCTTGAATTTTCAAGCTCTACCTGTAGATTTAGCGGGGACTGAGCCAATCACGACTATTGCCACCACAGATAGCACTGAGCTAGGATGAAACATATGCCTTTTGGAGCTGCCTTACTCAAGAAAGCAAAAAACTGACCATGTTTGTATGCGGCTTAATTAACTCAATGATTGTTATTTTTTTTATTTTACATAGTTTGCAAACTGATATGTGACATGTTTTAATGCCAAAATAACATGCAACATTTTTTAAATTTTTAGCTAAACAGGTGGGGCTCAAAACAGCTGGGGCTCTGCAGTCATCAACACATTTCTTTGGGTTGTCCATGAGGAGCTCCTTTTTGTATTCTTTCTGTGCCTTGTAGTTTTTTAACATCCAAGGGGTACTGTATTGTGATGACCTCTGCACAGGGGGAAGCCATGGACTAGAGGGCAAAGAGGCCTCTACATTTCGGTGGGGAGGCTGTGAAACTCTGCTGCCATTGTTGTGATCAAGGGCTGTCACACCTCTCACTTCACACCTCGGTGTTAATTGAAGTTGCAGCCAGGTCTGTTCTGTCCTAACAAGCTTGGTAGCCGTAATTTAGCATTCAGTTCTTATAAAGTAAAATATCTAGATATTATTGTAATGTATTTTTAAAAAATTGAGGGAGAGTGCAGAACAAAAAAATTGCCTGGGTTGAAGATGTCTATATCAGTCCACTAAAATGACTAGTAAAGGCCTAGAGAACTACTTTTGTGAAAAAATGGAAACTAAATGTCTTTGAGCATTTACCAGCATTTGTAACTTGAGTCTGATAATTATCTATACAAAAATGTAATCTGATAATACTTGGATTTAAAAAATACTTGCTTGATATACAGTGCATTTGGAAAGTATTCAGACCCTTCCCTTTTCAACATTTTGTTGCGTTCCAGCCTTATTCTAAAATTGACGAGGAAACATTTTTATTTAATCAATCTACACACAATACCCCATAATGACAAAGCGAAAACAGGTTTTTAGAAATTTTAGCAAATGTATTAATAATAAAAAACATAAATACCTTATTTACATAATTATTCAGACTCTTTGCTATGACACTCGAAATTGAGCTGAGGTGCATCCTGTTTCCATTGATCCTCATTGAGATGTATCTACAACTTGATTGGAGTCCACCTGTGGTAAATTCAATTGACTGGACATGATTTGGAAAGGTACACACTTTCCTTAGGAGTGGCTGCCTGGATCTTTAATTTAAAGACCCTTGCTCCCTTCGGTCTCAGCATAGACTTTGATCTGAAGCCCTTCTTGTGATTATTGTGATTTTGCTATTCATTGTAAATGTTTGTAGGCTTATGTAGCCACATTGTATCTATGATTGTATGCTATCCATTCATGTTTTTTATATGCTCTATTTATATTTCTAAATTAACCAATGATATCAATCAACACCCAGTCATGATTACAGACACCTGTGTGTGTCCTTTGAAACTATATAAACTAGTGACCTGCAGTGTTTGTCATTGTACCCTGATGAAGACAGCTTGTCTGTCGAAACGTTGGTTATTGGATTATTAAATTGTGTTCTACTCCCCTAGCCAGCACCTCGCCTAAACAGGGGTGCGTTTCTTTCGCCAGCAAATTCAATTGATTGGACATGATTTGGAAAGGCACACATCTGTCTATACAAGTTACCACAGTTAACAGTGCATTCAGAGCAAAAACCAAGCCATGAGGTTGGAGGAATTGTCCGTAGAGCTCCGAGACAGGATTGTGTTGAGGAACAGATCTGGAGAAGGGTACCAAAAAATGTCTTTAGCATTGAAGGTCCCAAAGAACACAGTGGCCTCCATCATTCTTACATGGAAGAAGTTTGGAACCACCAAGACTCTTCCTAGAGCTGGCTACCAAACTGAGCAATCGGGGGAGAAGGGTTTTGGTCAGGGAGGTGACGAAGAACCCGATGGTCACTCTGACAGATCTCCAGAGTTCCTCTGTGGAGATGGGAGAACTTTCCAGTAGGACAACCATCTTTGCAGCACCCACCCATCAGGCATTCATGGTAGAGTGGCCAGACGGAAGCTACTCCTCAGTAAAAGACACAACAGCCCGCTTGGAGTTAAACTCCTAAAGGAGTCTCAGACCATGAGAAACAAGATTCTCTGGGCTGATGAAACCAACATTGAACTCTTTGGCCTCAATGCCAAGCGTCACGTTTACCTACGGAGAAGCATGGTGGTGGCAGCATCACGCTGTGGGGATGTTTTTCAGTGGCAGGGACTGGGAGACTAGCCAGGATTGAGGGCAAGATGAATGGAGCAAAGTACAGAGGGTTCCATGATGAAAACCTGAGGACCTCAGACTGAGGCAAGCTTCACCTTCCAACAGGACAACAACCCTAAGCACTCAGCCAAGACAACGCAGGAGTGGCTTTGTGACAAGTCTGTGAATGTCTTTGAGTGGCCCAGCCAGAGCCTGGACTTGAAAGTGATCGAACATCTCTGGAGAGACCTGAAAATAGCTGTGCAGCGACGCTTCCCATCCAACCTGACAGAGCTTGAGAGGATCTGCAGAGAAGAATGGGAGAAACTCCCCAAATACAGGTGTTGCAAGCTTGTAGCGTCATACCCATGAAGAATCGAGGCTGTAATTGCTGCCAAAGTTGATTCATCAAAGTACTGTGTAAAGGGTACGAATACTTATGTAAATGTCATATTTCAGTTGTTTTGTTGTTTTTTTGAAGCAAAAATGTAAAAAAAAACTGTTTTTGCTTTGTCATTATCGGTATTGTGTGTAGATTAATGAGGGGAGAAAAAAACGATTTAATACATTTTAGAATAAGGCTGTGACGTAGCCCTGTATGTTTTCCAGTTTCTTGAAATACACAACATGACTAAATGTATGTGGACACCTGCTTGTTGAACATCTCATTCCAATATCATGGGCATTAATATGGCGTTGGTCCCCCTTTTGTTCCACTTCACAATAAAAGCACTTACAGTTGCAGAGGGCAACACTAGCAGGGCAGAAATGTGATGATCTGACTTGGTGCCACATTAAAAGTCATTGAGCTCTTCAGTGAAGCCATTCTACTGCCAATGAGAATGAATGGCTGTGTGTTCAATTTTATACACCTGCCAGCAACGGGTGTGGCTGAAATAGCCAAATCCACTAATTTGAAAGGGTGTCCACATACTTTTGTATATACAATTTTCTTTGCAAATGCATCTTATTTCTTAGTGAAAAGTGAAATGGTCTGTTCATTCCTTTTCCATTTTAGCAGACACTCTTATCCAGAGAAACGTTCTGTCTGTCTGTCTGTCTGTCTGTCTGTCTGTCTGTCATCGACTGGCTCTTAACCTTTCAGGAGTAAACTTTTATTTGTCTTGGGTGGATTGGATTTCCTCCATAATTAATGGTGCTGGCCAAGAGTCCTGGAGCGCCAGTACCCCTCTGAGATCAGTCAGCCACGTGGGCCGGACCGTCTGGGCCTCCCTCCTCTCCTCACTGACTGGCTGGCTGACTGGCTGGATGGGTGGCTGGCTTACTGTCGGGCTTTCTGGCTGACTAGCCAGCCAGAAGGTTGGCTGACAAGCTGACTGACTGACTGGCTGGCTGGCGAACTGTCTGGCTGACTAGCTGGCTGACTGACTGGCTGGATGGTTCTCATTAGTGAAGAGAGCCTTTTCCTATATAGTGCACTACTTTGGACTAACGTAGTGCACTATTTAGGGAATAGAGTGCCATTTAGGACGCCAACAAAGACTGATAAGGTGTTGTAATGGAGGAGGAGGATCACTGCTGGATCTCTATCTATCCATCTGTCACGAATCCTGCCGAAGATGGTGCCTCTTCCTGTTCGGGCGGCGCTCGGCGGTCGTCGTCGTCGCCGGCCTACTCGTTGCCACCTATCCCCTTTTCTGTTTCATTTAGTTTTGTCTGATTAGTTGCACCTGTTTCTTGTTTAGGTTTTGGTTTTGGGCTATTTAAACCCGGTAGGCCCGCCGGCTTTTGTGCGGGCCTGTTTTCTGTTATTTGATGTGTGTGATTTCTGTGGAAGTAATTTGTTCTCGTACCGTTTTCGTCCTGTTGTTTTGGACTGGCTCTTATTGCGCCCGAGTGTGTGGCGTTGACCGACACTGGTTTTTGGGAATAAATATTCCACATATTACTACCCTGCTCTCAGTGCCTGACTCCTCTACCCACTACTTCTAGAAGTACATGACTATCTATCTATCTATCTATCTATCTATCTATCTATCTATCTATCTATCTATCTATCTATCTATCTATCTATCTATCTATCTATCTATCTATCTATCTATCTATCTATCTATCGATCATCTCTTTCTATGGACCCATCAGCCCCACACCATGTACACACACATGTATAAGTCATCGACTGGCTCTAAACCTTTCAGGAGCTAACTTTTATTTGTCTCGGGTGGATTGGATTTCCTTCATAATTGATGGTGCTGGCCAAGAGTCCTGGAGCGCCAGTCCCCCTCTGAGATCAGTCAGGCAGTGTGTGTGTTTGTGGTTTTGCACTAGGGTTTTGCCTGTGCTTAGCTCCATTATGTTTAATAAAACTCCCCTTAACGATACAAGCATACCCATAACGTGATGACGCCACCACTTTGTTTGTAATATGTTGAATTGGATTTGCCCCAAACATAACACTTTATATTCAAGAGAAAAAGTGAATTGCTTTGCCATATTTTTTTGCAGTATTACAGTTTTTCTCAGTCGCTTTGGTGCATTTCTTAGATCAAAAGTGCAATTCTTGATACTACTTGTACAAATTCCAAATCATCGAGTCACTTGTGCACATCATTAAAGCAATTTCTTATTCCTTTGAACAAATTGCAATTGATAATGTACAAGTGTCAGCTTTTTTCCACATTATCAATTGCTCATGTCATGTTGATCAAAATATAGTAGATGGTTCTCTGTTGAATAGTCTTACCCCTCAAAACATCTAGGCATTAGTTCCTTGCATAAGCCATTACATGCAAAATTGTTGAACTATTTGTCATAAACTGTCAAGCATAGTTTTACACATTTCTATTAGACCTTTTGTACAAAAACGTGAATTGATGAATCGTGCAGGTGAAATTGACCCTCACTCATGAAGGAATGTAAAATGTTAGTTCAACCAACAATCAACCAGTTGTCTAAATTGCTCAAAGTTGCATCTCACGAGGAATCAATTGGCAAGCATATATAGACAGACCATAACAGAGTTGCAATTTTCCAATAATGGATGGACCAGGAAACGAACAGGGTCAACAGCCATGAGGAGGAAGAAGAGGAGCAAGGATGCGTGGTGGAAGGCAAAACAGAGGAAGAGGCAGAAGAGGACATAGGCACATATCTGATGACATAAGGGCCACTATTGTAGACCATGTTGTCAATCATGGCCTTACAATGGCTGAGACGGGTCGAAGGGTGCAGCCGAATATTGGGAGATCAACCGTGTCCTCAATAGTTCAAACGTTTCGAAGAGAGAACAGGTATGTCCACCAATGTACAGTGCACTGTTACTGTATATAAGCAGTATACTGTATACTTCCTACAATGCTTCATATTACAGTAGTCCACTTGTATTTCACAGCATACAGAAATATACTCTATACAGATGCATACTGCACCTTACATGCACCCAGCTGTTTGTTTTACAGTAAAATGTGTGTTCGCATAGTTTTTGTCTATGTGAAAGTGTGCAATGCATCACTGCATTTCCCCACATAGGACTGACTGCAAGATTACCTCAAACCGGTGGCAGAGGACGCCTTTTCACACCTCAACAGGATGAGGCTATTTGCACCATGGTACGAGCAAACAATGCCATGAGACTCAGGGAAATACAAAGGACCATTATAGAAGACAACGATATCTTTGAAAACATCCATACGGTTAGCATCTCAACCATCGACAGGGTGCTGCATACATTTACATTTACATTTAAGTCATTTAGCAGACGCTCTTATCCAGAGCGACTTACAAATTGGTGCATACACCTTATGACATCCAGTGGAACAGCCACTTGCATCTAAATCTTTTTTTTTTGGGGGAGAAGGGGGGTGAGAAGGATTACTTACCCTTACTTACCCTATCCTAGGTATTCCATGAAGAGGTGGGGTTTCAGGTGTCTCCGGAAGGTGGTGATTGACTCCGCTGTCCTGGCGTCGTGAGGGAGTTTGTTCCACCATTGGGGGGCCAGAGCAGCGAACAGTTTTGACTGGGCTGAGCGGGAACTGTACTTCCTCAGTGGTAGGGAGGCGAGCAGGCCAGAGGTGGATGAATGCAGTGCCCTTGTTTGGGTGTAGGGCCTGATCAGAGCCTGGAGGTACTGAATGGATAGAATAGATAGCATAGCATAGAAACCAGATGAGTATGAAACAGCTGTACCGTGTACCATTCCAAAGGAATGAGGACAGAGTTAAGGAGCTACGGTACCAGTATGTACAGGTAAAACATATATCTATGTAACTACTTTACAGCAACATTTTATAGTGATACATAGTACAGTAAGCATAAACTGCACACATTTCCATTGCTGTGGAAGGAACATGCAATATATGTACATATATGTACACTCTTCCTTACCAAAACAAATTCAACTGTGTGTTCTGGGATATAGCGTATAATGGAGTTGGAATCAAGTGAACCCTCTCACAACTTTGTATACCTGGATGAGGCTGGCTTCAACCTGACCAAATGCAGAAGGCGGGGTCGGAATATCATCGGTCACAGAGCTACTGTGGATTTGCCAGGCCAACAGGGAGGAAATATCACCATGTGTGCTGCTATTTCGGAGCATGGTGTCCTAACCCATATCCCCCTTATAGGGCCATACAACACCCAGCATCTACTCAACTTTTTAGAGACTCTCTACAGGGCTCTCATCCCTGATGATGAGAGGGGTCTGCTTAGAGAGGATTTGCCAAAGTATGTGGTAATTTGTGATAATGTGAGTTTCCATCGATCAAACATCATAAGGCAATGGTTTGTGACCCTCCCGAGGATGCTCATAGAATTCCTCACACCTTCTTCACCATTCCTTAATCCAATTGAGTAGTTATTTTCAACATGGAGGCGGAAGGTGTACGATCGTCAGCCACACACACAGATGACCCTGCTGGCTGCAATGGATGCAGCATGTGAGCACATCACAGTAGACGCCTGCAGAGGATGGATAAGGCATTCCAAAAGATTCTTACCACGTTGCATTGGAAGGGAAAATATCCGGTGTGATGTGGATGAGAATATGTGGGCCGACAGACAGGAACGTCTGGATGTGTAGAGACAGCACAACAGTGCTGCGGGCAAAGTTGTGCCTTAGGGGTGGTTTCCTGTGTTTCTTTCTAATTTAGTTTTTTTTCCTTTGTGCCCCTTGGGTTGTCCAGTCTCTTTCAATCAATAACCCACATACAGTAATATGTAAATAGTACTGTTGAAATTGATATATGCTATAGAAGTGCAGCCTTGTGCATTTTCAATACAGTAACTGTCATCCAAACTGTAGCCTAAGTTTACATCAGGTAATACTGTCAAAGTACAGTTACATTGACAACATGCCTAAACATTTTGACGACCTTGTTCGTGAACAATGACTCAATGACTTATCATTCGATGACACTGACATGATCATTGGCATGAATATTTACTTTTGAGAGATGTACTAAGGATTTTTAGTGACTGACTAGCTTTAGAAACATATCTATTGTATATTGCAGTTTGTACAAATAGTTCTGAGAAATGCACTTGTTATTTTGCACATGTTAGGGATGATGTGAAAAATGCACCAAAGCGACTGAGAAAAACTGTCATTTAGTTCCTTGTTGCAAACAGGATGCATGTTTTGGAATATTTGTATTATGTACAGGCTGTGATACGAGAAAACGGAGGATGGATTAACAACATTGTAGTTACTCCACAATGCTAACTGAAATGACAGTGTGAAAGGAGTAACTACAATGTTGTTGATCCATCAGTTTTCTCCTGTCACAGCCATTAAACTCTGTAACTTTTTTAAAGTCATCATTGGCCTCATGGTGAAATCCCTGAGCAGTTTCCTTCCCCTCCGACAACTGAGTGAGGAAGGACACCTGTATCTTTGTAGTGACTGGGTGTATTGATACACCATCCAAAGTGTAATTAATAACTTAATTATGCTCAAAGGGATATTCAATGTCTGCTTTTTTTTCACCCATCTACCAATAGGGGCCCTTCTTTGCGAGTCATTGGATAACCTCCCAGGTCTTTGTAGTTGAATCTGTGTTTGAAATTCACTGCTTGACTGAGGGACCTTGCAGATAATTGTATGAGATGAGGTAGTCATAAAAAAATCATGTTAAACTCTATTATTGCACACAGTGAGCCCATGCAAGTTATTGTGAGTTGTTATGTAAATGTTTATTGATGAACTTATTTAAGCTTGCCATAAAAAAGGGTTTAAATACATATTGACTCAAGACATTTCAGTTTTTCATTTTTTTTTTTTTGTAACAATGTCTAAAAACATAATTCCACTTTGATATGATGTGGTGTTGTGTATAAGCCAGTGACAAAAAAATCAATTTAATCCATTTAAAATTCAGGTTGTAACACAACAAAATGTGGAAAAAGTCAAGGGGTGTAAATACTTTCTGAAGGCCCTGTATGTCTAACACAACAATTAAAGGATTGTGAGACAGAGACTGGAAGACTCTTTCTGACATGCCATTTTAACCATCACAGTGTCCTGAGGAGAGACTGCATGGTGTTTAGAAGATTTGCGTTCCAAATGGCACCCTATTTTCTATATAATGCACTACTTTTGACCAGGTCAGAAATAGTGCACTATAGTCAATAGGGTGCCATTTGGGACACATTCTAGGATATGCCACATAGTGACAGAAATACAGCAGCCTGGCTGTGGGTGTGTAACATATCCCCATGGCAACCAAACACTCTTGCTTGCAATGAAGAACCATATTTTCTGATTATTACTGATTTTGTATCTCATAAATTTACTGTGATAATCAGTTTCAAACTTACATGGAAATATATTTGACAAAACTTTCAATGATTTCATATTGACTTGGCTATGCAACTGTAAACATGTCATGTCACAAAATATGTCCAAAACGAAGATACGTGGATGGTTCTTTGTTGCAAGAGTTAATGTACTGTATGTACCAGGTGGGTCAGGTGACCCCCTCAGTGATTGTCATCTGTAGATGCTTTGAGGGGAACAGGCATAGAAATGTAGGAGAAGTTGATAATCGATCTATTCTGGGAGTATTGTATCTTGGTCAGCCAGCCTGTCAGCATAATGAACAGCACTGTTATTCAGCCAAACAGCTATTGGCAAAGAGATCTTCACTGCTGTAACTGTGGTACAGTGTGGGTCATAGCAGTCCCAGCACATTGAACACATTGTAGGGTTCTTAGTTCTAGTGTTTTGCATCCCAAATGGAACACTTTTGACCAGGGCCCATAGGGTTCTACGACATAGTCTGGGTAAGGACAAAATCAACCCAACCAATTCTTTTGATCTTCTGCTGTTTTTGGGAAGACATCTGGTGATGTTCTTAATGTGTTTTGCCAGTGTTGTAGGGTTGTGGAAGCAGAAACGACTTGAATTCAGAAAATACTTGGACCCTTGAGGCTGTTGACCAGATTTCCATTACATTTCTTTTTTAAATTTTATTTAACTAGACAAGTCAGTTAAGAACAAATTCTTATTTCAATGACGGCCTAGGAACAGTGGGTTAACTGCCTGTTCAGGGGCAGAATGACAGATTTGTACCTTGTCAGCTCGGGGGTTTGAACTTGCAACCTTCCAGTTACTAGTCCAACACTCCAACCACGAGGCTACTCTGCCGCCCCAGATGGAGCTAGGGAAATGACTGAAGTCAATACTGATGGTAATCACGTTTTTTTTCTTGTTGTGTGTATGTGATAGTCTGTGTGTGTGTTTATATCTTTGTGTGTGTGTATTCATGTGTGTCTACATCTTTGTGTGTCTGTGTCTGCCTTCATCTGTGTGAATGTGTGCGTGATCATACCCGCTAATTAAAGTGACAGTTTTTAATAATAGTTCCAGGGCTAATGTGAGAGAGCACAGCTCCACTCTGCCAGGCCCTCAGACCTATAGGCTCTAATTAAGAACTGGGTTCGCTGACATCCAACCCTTAAAACAGAGCCGACACATTGACATCCTGTTTTCCTGTCACTCCATCATCCTTTAGACAGTGTGACAGCTTCAAACCTCACTGTTTCATCTCCCTTCCTGTCTCCACCAGCCTTTAGACAGTGTGACAGCTTCAAACCTCACTGTTTCATCTCCCTTCCTGTCTCCACCAGCCTTTAGACAGTGTGACAGCTTCAAACCTCACTGTTTTATCTCCTTTCCTGTCTACACCAGCCTTTAGACGGTGTGACAGCTTCAAACCTCACTGTTTTATCTCCTTTCCTGTCTCCATCAGCCTTTAGACGGTGTGACAGCTTCAAACCTCACTGTTTCATCTCCCTTCCTGTCTCCACCAGCCTTTAGACGGTGTGACAGCTTCAAACCTCACTGTTTCATCTCCCTTCCTGTCTCCACCAGCCTTTAGACAGTGTGACAGCTTCAAACCTCACTGTTTCATCTCCCTTCCTGTCTCCACCAGCCTTTAGACGGTGTGACAGCTTCAAACCTCACTGTTTCATCTCCCTTCCTGTCTCCACCAGCCTTTAGACGGTGTGACAGCTTCAAACCTCACTGTTTCATCTCCCTTCCTGTCTCCACCAGCCTTTAGACAGTGTGACAGCTTCAAACCTCACTGTTTCATCTCCCTTCCTGTCTCCACCAGCCTTTAGACGGTGTGACAGCTTCAAACCTCACTGTTTCATCTCCCTTCCTGTCTCCACCAGCCTTTAGACAGTGTGACAGCTTCAAACCTCACTGTTTCATCTCCCTTCCTGTCTCCACCAGCCTTTAGACAGTGTGACAGCTTCAAACCTCACTGTTTCATCTCCCTTCCTGTCTCCACCAGCCTTTAGACAGTGTGACAGCTTCAAACCTCACTGTTTCATCTCCCTTCCTGTCTCCACCAGCCTTTAGACGGTGTGACAGCTTCAAACCTCACTGTTTCATCTCCTTCCTGTCTCCACCAGCCTTTAGACGGTGTGACAGCTTCAAACCTCACTGTTTCATCTCCCTTCCTGTCTCCACCAGCCTTTAGACGGTGTGACAGCTTCAAACCTCACTGTTTCATCTCCCTTCCTGTCTCCACCAGCCTTTAGACGGTGTGACAGCTTCAAACCTCACTGTTTCATCTCCCTTCCTGTCTCCACCAGCCTTTAGACAGTGTGACAGCTTCAAACCTCACTGTTTCATCTCCCTTCCTGTCTCCACCAGCCTTTAGACGGTGTGACAGCTTCAAACCTCACTGTTTCATCTCCCTTCCTGTCTCCACCAGCCTTTAGACAGTGTGACAGCTTCAAACCTCACTGTTTCATCTCCCTTCCTGTCTCCACCAGCCTTTAGACGGTGTGACAGCTTCAAACCTCACTGTTTCATCTCCCTTCCTGTCTCCACCAGCCTTAAGACGGTGTGACAGCTTCAAACCTCACTGTTTCATCTCCCTTCCTGTCTCCACCAGCCTTTAGACGGTGTGACAGCTTCAAACCTCACTGTTTCATCTCCCTTCCTGTCTCCACCAGCCTTTAGACGGTGTGACAGCTTCAAACCTCACTGTTTCATCTCCCTTCCTGTCTCCACCAGCCTTTAGACGGTGTGACAGCTTCAAACCTCACTGTTTCATCTCCCTTCCTGTCTCCATCAGCCTTTAGACAGTGTGACAGCTTCAAACCTCACTGTTTTATCACCCTTCCTGTCTCCACCAGCCTTTAGATGGTGTGACAGCTTCAAACCTCACTGTTTCATCTCCCTTCCTGTCTCCACCAGCCTTTAGACGGTGTGACAGCTTCAAACCTCACTGTTTTATCTCCTTTCCTGTCTCCATCATCCTTTAGACAGTGTGACAGCTTCAAACCTCACTGTTTTATCTCCCTTCCTGTCTCCACCAGCCTTTAGACAGTGTGACAGCTTCAAACCTCACTGTTTCATCTCCCTTCCTGTCTCCACCAGCCTTTAGACGGTGTGACAGCTTCAAACCTCACTGTTTCATCACCCTTCCTGTCTCCACCAGCCTTTAGATGGTGTGACAGCTTCAAACCCCACTGTTTTATCACCCTTCCTGTCTCCACCAGCCTTTAGACGGTGTGACAGCTTCAAACCTCACTGTTTTATCTCCTTTCCTGTCTCCATCATCCCTTAGACAGTGTGACAGCTTCAAACCTCACTGTTTCATCTCCTTCCTGTCTCCATCAGCCAAACCTCACTGTTTCATCTCCCTTCCTGTCTCCATCAGCCTTTAGACTGTGTGACAGCTTCAAACCTCACTGTTTCATCTCCCTTCCTGTCTCCATCAGCCTTTAGACGGTGTGACAGCTTCAAACCTCACTGTTTCATCTCCCTTCCTGTCTCCACCAGCCTTTAGACAGTGTGACAGCTTCAAACCTCACTGTTTCATCTCCCTTCCTGTCTCCACCAGCCTTTAGACTGTGTGACAGCTTCAAACCTCACTGTTTCATCTCCCTTCCTGTCTCCACCAGCCTTTAGACGGTGTGACAGCTTCAAACCTCACTGTTTTAACTCCCTTCCCTTCATTGGCTATGCCTGGCAGATTAAAGCATTTCCTGTTCACACACGTACGCACACACACACGCAGCCAGATAGGTACACACACACACACACACACACACACACACACACACACACACACACACACACACACACACACACACACACACACACACACACACACACACACACACACACACACACACACACACACACACACACACACACACACACACACACACACACACACACACACACACACACACACACACACACACACAGACCTCTTGTTGGTGTTGTCTGTGTTTCCAGGCGTAGCTGTTTCCGATGATGAACAGCAGCTGTCATAAAGGTCCCCATGTTACCTCCATAAAAATATTTTTAACCCTTTTGCGATGTTCGTGTCTGAGGGAAATGAGGGAAAATAAAACAATGTTTTTCCAACCTGAGTCTCATTGGCCTTGACTCATTTTCTGTGAAGAACATGTAAAATAACACATTTGTATTGAGTGTGTGTAGGTGAAAACATGTAAAAATGAAACAAAAAGGTTTGCTGTGTGTCTTCACTCTGTCTTCCTCCTCACTGGGCCTGCTGTTTCAACATGGCACCAAGAACCTGTCTGTCTGTCTCCCTGCTTGTCTGTCTGTCTCCCGCTTTTCTCGCACTCTTTACCCTTTTTAGTGTGTGACACTGCACAATGTCTTGCGGGAACCTGCACAATGTAATTACAATACATTTTTTCGATATGTTGTAAAAAATGCAGTATTTTCTTACCATCTATCCCAGCCAGTTGCAAATTGGGGGTGAGACACAACAAATAAATAGCTTTGCATGAGTGGCTCCTTATCACATTCAATCAGTATGGCAAAAATAATATCTGCTCACAGGGCCTTAGAAATTATTTTTGCAGAGAGAGAAGCTAGACTATTTGCATTGTGTTCCCCCCCAACCCCTCTTTTATGCTGCTGCTACTCTCTGTTTATCATATATGCAGTCACTTTAACTATACATTCATGTACATACTACCTCAATAGGGCCGACCAACCAGTGCTCCCGCACATTGGCTAACCAGGCTATCTGCATTGTGTCCCGCCATCCACCACCTGCCAACCCCTCTTTTACGCTACTGCTACTCTCTGTTCATCATATATGCATAGTCACTTTAACCATATCTACATGTACATACTACCTCAATCAGCCTGACTAGCCATTGTCTATATGTAGCCTCGCTACTTTTATAGCCTTGCTACTGTATATAGCCTCTCTACTGTATATTGTCTCGCTACTGTATATAGCCTCTCTACTGTATATTGTCTCGCTACTGTATATAGCCTCGTTACTTTTATTTTTCACTGTCTTTTTACTGTTGTTTTATTTCTTTACTTACCTATTGTTCACCTAATTTCACTGTAATTTCACTGCATTTCACTGCAAGGTGTAAGGTTTCACTGTAAGGCATTTTACCTTTTGTATTAGGCACACGTGACAAATAAACTTGGATTTGATTTGATTAGTGTGGAAGGAGCGTTTTCCACTTTAGAAGATTAAGAATGTTCCAAATATGAGGATCATGTCTCTGTCAATTCAGAGTCTGACAGTGAGTTGGAAAAAGAGAATGAGATTGACCCTCAGCCAGCCCCAGGACCAGCCCGTCAGCTACCAGCTCATCAGCAGCCGGCAGGAGGAGGTATATGGATGTCAAAAAATTGTGAAATTGAATGGTCTTCTTGCCCAAGGAGTGAGCCACCCTGCATGGCTGCCAATGTGATAAGGATGCAACCAGGGCCGATGAGGATGGTGGTTACTCATGTTCAGGACATCGTCTTCTTTTGAACTGTTCATCCCAGACACCATCCAGAAAATCATTCTAGACTGCACTCATTTGGAGGGAAGCTGTGTTTTTGGAGAGAGATGGAAGGATATGAACCAAACTCATTTATATGCATACTTTGGGGTTCTTATCCTTGCTGGTGTTTTCAGATCCAATGGGGAATGAAGAAAATGGCGGAGAACTTTTCATGCAGCAATGTCTCTGGAAAACTTCTACATTATTTAGAGGATTAAGCATTTCAATAAAAGAGACACCAGACCAGCTCAGCAGCAGAGAGAAAAGCTAGCTGTAATCAGGTCAGTGTGGGACAAGTGGGTGGACCTGCTTCCCCTGTTTTACAACCCTGGGTCCAACATTGCTGTTGATGAGCAGCTTACGCTCTACACCTGCATTGCTTGCTGTTTGGGGTTTTAGGCTGGGTTTCTGTATAGCACTTTCAGCTGATCTAATAAGTGCTATATAAATACATTTGATTTGATTTGATATAGGGGCCGCTGCCTCTTCTAGCAGTACAAATCAAATCAAATGTATTGGTCACATACACGTGTTTAGCAGATGTTATTGTAGGTGTAGCGAAATGCTTGTGCTTCTAGCTCTGACAGTGCATTAATACAGTTGAAGTCAGAAGTTTACATGCACCTTAGCCAAATACATTTAAACTCAGGTTTTCACAATTCCTGACATTTAATCCTAGTAAAAATTCCCTGTCTTAGGTCAGTTAGGCTCAGGGTCAGGGTAAGGCAGAGGTCGGAAATCCATAAGGGGACAAAGGTACAGATCGGCAGGCAGGCTCAGTGTCAGGGGCAGGCAGAGTGGTCAGGCAAGGGTCAAAACAAGGGCACGAAAAGAGAGACTTGAATAAGCAGGAGCTGAGACACAAATGCTGGTTGACTTGAACTGGCAACAGACCAACAGAGAATACAGGTATAAATACACAGGGGATAATGGGGAAGATGGGCAACACCTGGAGGGGGGTAGAGACAATCACTAAGACAGGTGAAACAGATCAGAGTGTGACACTGTTAGATATTACTTGTTAGATACAGTTGAAGTCGGAAGTTTACATACACTTAGGTTGGAGGTTGTGGAGGTTTTTCAACCACTCCACAAATGTATTGTTAACAAACTATAGTTTTGGCTAGTCAGTTCAGACATCTACTTTGTACATGACACAAGTCATTTTTCCAACAATTGTTTACAAGACAGATTATTTCACTTATAATTCACTGTATCACAATTCCTGTCAGAAGTTTACATACACTAAGTTGACTGTGCCTTTAAACAACTTGGAAAATTCAATAAAATGTATGTCATGGCTTTAGAAGCTTCTGTTGGGCTAATTGACATCATTTGAGTCAATTGGAGGTGCACCTGTGGATGTATTTCAAGGCCTACCTTCAAACAGTGCCTGTTTGCTTGACATCATGGGCAAATCAAAAGAAATCAGCCAATACCTCAGAAATAAGATTGTAGACCTCCACAAGTGTGGTTCAATCTTGGGAGCAATTTCCAAACGCCTGAAGGTACCACGTTCATCTGTACAAACAATAGTACGCAAGTATAAACACCATGTGACCACGCAGCCGCCATACCGCTTAGGAAGGAAACACGTTCTGTCTCCTAGAGATGAACGTACTTTGGTGTGAAAAGTGCAAATCAATCCCAGAACAACAGCCAAGGACCTTGTGAAGATGCTGGAGGAAACAGGTACAAAAGTGTCTATAGCCACAGTAAAATAAGTCCTAAAACAACATAACCTGAAAGGTCACTCAGCAAGGAAGAAGCCACTGCTCCAAAACCGCCATAAAAAAAGCCAGACTACGATTTGCAACTGTACATAAGAGTTCCATTACAGTTTGTAGAAACATGTCAAACGATGTTTACAATCAATCCGTCGGGTCTCTTTATAATACATCTTCAATAATATTCCAACCGGACAATAGCGTATTGATTACAGAGGGAAAAGGAACAGCGCGCCCGCGTGACCGCGCAGTAAACAACTGATTGGCCACAGCCTAGTCCTCTTGTTGAAACAGCTCTTATTCGACCCCCTTCCACAATAGAAGCCTCAAACAACTTTCTAAAGTCTGTTGACATCTGCTGGAAGCCTTGTGAAGTGCAATCTGGCCCCATTGACACAGCATATTGGATAGGCAATCACTTAAATGAAACTTCAAACCTCAGATTTCCCATTTCCTGGTTGGATTTTTCTCAGGTTTTCACCTGCCATATGAATTCTGTTATACTCACAGACATCATTCAAACAGTTTAAGAAACGTCAGAGTGTTTTCTATCCAATACTACTAATAATATGCATATATTAGCTGGGACAGAGTAGCAGGCAGTTTACTCTGGGCACCTTATTCATCCAAGCTACTCAATACTGCCCCCTGTCACCAAGAAAAAAATTGTATTTGGCTGAGGTGTATGTACACTTCCGACTTCAATTGTATATATGTGAGTGAATGATTGAGATGTTAGTAAAATTTGTGTTTTCATCATTCTAGATTGGAGCCGGTAGCAACAAGAAAAAGTGCTGTGATGTCTGTGGACCTAAGAAGGACAGGAATACACAGTTCACCTGCATAAAGTGCAAGAAATATATTTGCAACACACACACACAGTAAAACTCTGTCCCTGTGGTGTGTAGACCGGCCTTAATTTGTGTTCAATAGGGCTCATTTATCATTTCCATAAAATACTATAAAATGTGTCCTTCCAATTTGTTCAGTTCAAAGCAGTAAACGTCAATAGTGATGAAAACCTTGTTTCATTTATATTTGTTCAAGATTAACATGATTTGTTCCACTCATGTCTTGATTATACTAACAGCGTTTTATTGATAAATGTGATCATGCAGAGGTGCAAATGGCAAATATTAACCATGTATGCTTGTAATGGGTGGCAGAGAAGTCAGGCGCAAAATAACGAACTTGGTATAAACGGAGTTGTTTAATAAGTGCTCACAAAACTCCGAACACCAAAATACACAAAATAATTCAAGTGGGTACAAAACCCGCCGCACACCAGAACATAACTTGCACATAACATACAATCAAACAATCACCGACAAGGACATGAGGGGAAACAGAGGGTTAAATACACAACATGTAATTGATGGGATTGGAACCAGGTGTGAAGGAAGACAAGACAAAACTAATGGAAAATGAAAAATGGATCAGCGATGGCTAGAAGGTCGGTGACGTCGACCACCGAACACCGCCCGAACAAGGAGAGGGACCGACTTCGGAGGAAGTCGTGACAATGCTGTCTATATTGCTTGTAATTTATCCAAGTCTACATCTAAGTATTAAGTATTTGTACGTAAATTGTTACGGCTGTATTGTTTTAAAAACCCAATAATGTTGTGGGACCCGTGAACGTTGGGTGAATAACAAAAATTCCCCAAACTGATACTCTATGTTAACTCAAATACTGGATACTGGAGGCCAGAATGCTTTCTCATGAATGGCAAGATATGCGTACCCACTTTTAAAACATGACCCATGTTTGTCTGCTTCATCTGACTTCTAGCAGATACAGAAACTAGTAAATCTTAAAAGTCATGCAATGGTAACATGCTGATGCAATGTTGCTAATTACAGTCTTATTACGAAGCCACAGAACTATAATTCTGTGATGATGAATTTCAGCCCTAAATTTGATTTCACATTTTATTGGTCACAAACACATATGCAGTACATAGCTGACAGTAGTCATCTGGATGTGAAATGTCACTGAATAGGAACACCTACGTGAGACTGCTATTCATTGACTACAGCTCAGCGTTCAGCACCATAAGCTATGGACCCTGGGACTAAACACCTCCCTCTGCAACTGGATCCTGGACTTCCTGACCCTCGGGTGGTAAGGGTAGGTAACAACACATCTGCCACGCGGATCCTCAACACGGGGCCCCCTCAGGGCTGAGTGCTCAGTCCCCTCCTATACTCCCTGTTCACCCATGACTGCATGGCCAGGCACAACTCCAACACCATCAAGTTTGCCGATGACACAACAGTGGTAGGCCTGATCACCGTGTCATGACGTTGGCCTGGGGGTAGGTTTATGACAGTCATAAATACCTCTTCCCCCCTTTTACCTCTCTCTACCCTACTGATGTGAAATTTGAAAACCCCAAGGTTAACATAGAGATTCTGGTAACATCAGAAGGTGGGGGGAAATGAACTATATTCTGGTAATCCGACCAATTGAACATATGCGGTGGTACTTAATGAATATGATGTCAGTTTGGTTGTCATCTGAGACATTCTCATCAATGATAAGATGACATAAACTCTACAGTGGAAAGTCTGCACATTGTAGTTATCGGATTCACATGGAATTGTTGTTCAATTTAAATGTTTGAATATAAAATTATTGGTGAAGAGATTAAATGTAATTTTAGCTTCCAAATGAGAAGCTAGTCAGGGCTCTGCTCAATCAGTGACCCGCCCCTGTGAAGAGACATGGGCTGTAGACTGTGAAACACGCCCTTCTCCCTCCACTACATAAGCCCTTGACGACAATAAGTCTGCAGCCTCTGCGTTAAAAGGACTAACATGTCAACTACAGAACTAAGCCAACCTCAGCGTGAGCTTTGGTTGCGAATGGTATGAACTTTGAACTCTTATTCACTACAGAAGTGATACCTCCTAGCCGTTGAGTAAGCAACAGTAGCTGCAAACTTTGGCTAGGAAAGAACAGACAGATTGTCCCGTCTATCACACAACGACATTACTACAACGTACCCAATTGACCACCAGAGGCATTCTTCAAAGGACAAAGCACTCGGTTTGGCAACACGGCCTTCCATCTACCACCAACCTACCGAAGCGCAGCCTCAGAGTAAATATTTATTGCATTTTCCAAATCCAAATGGGTGGTCATTTAGAATGCATAAGATACTGTATTTATGATAGCACAGCTTCTCCCTTTGTCCCTCAGTCTTCCCGCTCTTTCACTCAAACCCAGCCCCTTTTCTTTTGTGTAACTAGCTGTCATATCTGTTCCGCCCGCTAGGGACGTTTTCCTTTATGACGTAATTTGTAATCAAGGTATGATTCATTCTTTGTATATGTAATTCTGTGTGATTAATTAGGTATTTAGTAAATAAATAATTTAAGAAATTTTGTATTGCTGATTCAACTTGTTAGCCAGGGAAGATAACCAAGAATTTACAACTTTCAGATGAGGCTGAATTAAGGTGACGATTAATATTGACTGCTATTGATGTAAAATATTACTAGGTCTTTAAGAGTTTATTCGGAAGATCTATAAATATTATTTTTTGGTGCCCCGACTCTCTAGTTAAATAAATTTACATGATTAGCTCAATCAGGTAATATTAATTACGGAGAAAGGATTTTATAAAATAGCATGTCATATCACTTAATCCGGCATAGCCAAAGACACGACAACCGACAACAATGAGACAGCCAGGATAACAACCTCTCCCTCAACGTGATCAGGACAAAGGAGATGATAGTGGACTACAGGAAAAAGAGGACCGAGCACACCCCCATTCTCATCAACAGGGCTCTAGTGGAGCAGGTTGAGAGCTTCAAGTTCTTTGGTGTCCACATCACCAACAAACTATCATGGTCCAAACACACCAAGACAGTTGTGAAGAGGGCACAACAAAGCCTATTCCCCCTCAGGAGACTGAACATATTTGTCATGGGTTCCCAGAACCTCAAAAAGCTTTACAGCTGCACCATCGAGAGCATTCTGACTGGTTGCATCACTGCCTTGTATGGCAACTGCTCAGCCTCCGACCGCAAGGCACTACAGAGGGTAGTGCGTACGGCCCAGTACATCACTGGGGCTAAGCCTCCTGCCATCCAGGACCTCTATACCAGGCGGTGTCAGAGGAAGGCCATAAAAATTGTCAAAGACTCCAGCCACCCTAGTCATAGACTGTTTTCTCTGCTACTGGATGGCAAGCGGTACTGGAGTGCCAAGTCTAGGTCCAAAATACTTCTTAACAGCTTCTACTCCCAAGCCATAAGACTTCTGAATGGCTAATCAAATGGCTACCCAGACTATTTCTGTTGTGCCCCCCCACCCCCTCTTTACGATGCTGCTACTCTCTGTTTATTATCTATGCATAGTCACTTTCACTCTACCAACATGTAGATATAACCTAAATTGGAGATTCAATTTAACTTGTATTCGGCGCATGTGAGAAATACAATTTGACTTGATTTGACAGTAGTCTCCTCAACAGTCTGTACCCCTGAATGCATTTCTGTTCTGTTCCAGTGGATCCATGAATCTCCATTTCCGTTATAGAGGTTCTGCTGTTACTGTTTGTCTGACTGTTATATATTTGTAATGTATCTGTTGTCGTCTCCGACACCCCTCAACAGTGAGATGACTCATCCCTAGGGCTTTTATACGCAGCACACAGACATCTCTAAATACAGGAAATAAAGTGTGGTTGATATTAACAAAAACAACCTTCAAATCATGAGGCTGTGTTTTTCGTTGAGCGCTACTCAGTTACTCCGAAGGCAACCTAGTGTGTCCCTCCCCTCCTGCCTTGGGAAAGATACGAGTGTAATCTGCAGTGTCTTCATGTTCCCAATCTCATAAAACATGCATTTTCCCTGCGACGCCAGCAAACGGCTGTGACTGCAGTGAGAATCACCAATAGAACTTCTTGGTATGCATGGGATTCTCAGGACTGTGACTCCTGATTTGGAAAGCAATTATTCAAATATCTCCTCCACTATAACCGCACCATAGGTGTGTCAAGAACAAGAAGAAGAGGAGCATCTTTGGTTCATAATAAAATTGTTCTGCAGTGTCTGGTATTCCAGTAGTAACCGACTCAGCCATGTGTGAGATGACTCGGTTGTAAGGTCATACCACCCTTCCCCTTTGACGCTAGTGTGTGTCCTAAATGGCACTCTATTCCCTATATAGTGCCCTACTTTTGACCATTGTTTATTCCCTTAATCCTATCATAGCACACTACTTTTGACCTTTTGACCAGGGTCCATAGGTATTGAATAGGTATTGAATAGGCTAAGGAGTAGGGTTACCATTTGGGTTACACACTTAAACTGCATAGTTTCTCCTCTACAATGGTGATGAGGCATCTTTACTGTACGTTTATTAACATTACAGGCAATTGGGACTACGATAGGTTTTCCTTGACAAGATGAAAACCCCTCACCCTCAATTCTGAGGGATTATTAGACAACAGAGAGTTTGATTAAATTATATAACTTTTTAAACCATACTATAAAAGGACACCTTGTTAGGTTCCTACAATCCATGAATGTCCCTTAGTTCTAACTATAGAACTGAGGTACTGAGCCATGTTTTCCATCCTTTCCTTCAATTCACCAAACAGTCATTTAATCCCTCACATGGGTCCTAACTAGCTCCATCTCTGTATTGTAGAGTCCATTAAACTCCGCCAGTCAAACATTAGGAAACCTACTTGTATAATAACACAACCGTGCACTTGAATGGAATATGATGTTCTTTCTTGCTTGCCTCTTTATCTCCCAATGCCTACACCAACACACGCGTGAAATTCAATTATTTCCTAGGTCTCTAATGTTAACTAAACCAAGCTGTACTGAATGCGTTTTCATGTCAGAAATGGTGTGATTTAATACGGCAGGATTCCATTTCAATGAAAAGGAAGAAAAGAAACATGATTAACGATCTGTCAGGCAGTCCAGTAATCAGCAAATCTTCTAAATGCGTTCGTAAGAATAGACAGTGTGAGGCGGCTGTTATAAAATACACCCATCGGAAATATGATAAATCCGGCCTCATCCATAGTGTTTGGAACACCTGACGTATAATTCGTAGCAGTGAGGGATGTCCTCAAGCCATCCCATTCATCTCTATTGAACATGGACATGTGTATACTGTATATATGCATATATACTGTCACGCTCATCGTCATGATGAGACCAAGGTGCAGCGTGAATAGAGTTCCACATATTTTTAATGAACTGAAACTCACCAACACAAAACAACAAACAACCAAATGAAACGTGACGCTACTAGTGTGCACACAGGCACCTAACTGTAGACAAGATCCCACAACAGAAAGTGGGAAACAGGGCTGCCTAAATATGATCCCCAATCAGAGACAACGATAAACAGCTGTCTTTGATTGGGAACCATATCAGGCCAACATAGAAATACAAAACCCCCTAGACCTACAACAACCCTAGACATACAAAACCCTAGACATACAACACTAGAGTACCCACCCTAGTCACACTCTGACCTAACCAAATATATAGAAAACAGATAGAAAACAGAGATATCTGTATACAAAGATATATATATATAAGAACACCATCCCAACCGTGAAGCATGGGGGTGGCAGCATCATGTTGTGAGGGTGCTTTGCTACAGGAGGGACTGGTGCATGTCACAAAATAGATGGCATCACGAGGAAGGGAAATGATGTGGATATATTGAAGCCACATCTCAAGACATCAGTAAGTAAAAGCTTGGTCGAAAATGGGCCTTCCAAATGGACAATGACCCAAGCATACTTCCAAAGTTGTGGCAAAATGGCTTAAGGAGAACAACGTTAAGGTATTGGTATTGGAGTGGCAATCACAAAGCCCTGACCTCCATCCTATAGACAATTTGTGGGCAGAACTGGAAAAGCATGTGCGAGCAAGGTATAGCTCCCTCCAGTAACCACGAGCACAACCGTTCCTTGATTTTAACTGGCGGCTTTATTCTGTAGTTTTAGTCAGAATCATCACCTTCCGTGAGTACTATAAAGTAAATGAAAATACAGTTAAGCACACTCCTACAACCTTCTTATCTTATGAGTGACTTATTAGCTTGGTATAACTCTGAAGTGCTTACATACATAAACAGTTTAGCCGGAGCTATAACAGTATCAGATTAAACACATGAAAAAAGGAAAAATAACTCATTGGCTGCTTATTCCTGGCATGAATTCACACTTCATCCTTAATTATTGTAATGTTACCATCCTAACATACACACTTCAACCTTTACGAACTACACCCGATGACATGAAAATGTAGCTAACACAGCGCAGGATTGCCTTCCCTCCAAAGGTGTGT
Source organism: Oncorhynchus keta (assembly GCF_023373465.1). Lineage (NCBI taxonomy): Eukaryota > Metazoa > Chordata > Actinopteri > Salmoniformes > Salmonidae > Oncorhynchus > Oncorhynchus keta. The sequence goes on from NC_068439.1 coordinate 20,527,714, forward strand.
TGCTACAATAATGATCCCCGTTACAACAGTTATTAGCTACGTAGTTCCACTTGTCTTATCATTTCCCCCGCATAGCGAACACGTTAACTATTCAAACAAAAAACAACGACATAGACTTACAGGTTCACTGTCAGTTACACAAGGAGGCCTACAAACCTGACTCAGTTACACCAGCTCTGTCAGGAGGAATGGGCCAAAATTCACTCAACTTATTGTGGGAAGCTTGTGGAAGGCTACCTGAAATGTTTGACCCAAGTTAAACAATTTAAAGGCAATGCTACCAAATACTAATTGAGTGTATGTAAACTTCTGACCCACTGGGAATGTGATAAAAGAAATAAAAGCTGAAATAAATCATTCTCTCGACTATTATTCTGACATTTCACATTCTTAAAATAAAGTGGTGATCCTAACTGGCCAAAGACATGGCATTTTTACTAGGAATAAATGTCAGGAATTGTGAAAAACTGAGTTTAAATGTATTTGGCTAAGGTGTATGTAAACTTCCGACTTCAACTGTATGACTGCTTTCTTCTTTTTCAATACGGTTGCCATTATGGTCCAATTAGCAGAATAAAAAACTGAGTATACAAACGTTAAGAACACCTGCACTGTCCATGACATAGACTGACCAGGTGAATCCAGGGGTAAGATATGACCCTTTATTGATGTCACTTGTTAAATCCTCCTTTCAATCAGTGCAGAAGGAGAGAGAATGAGACAAGTTAAGGAAGGATTTCTAAGCCTTGAAACAATTGTGTATGTGTGCCATTCAGAGGGTGAATAGGCAAGACAAAAGATTGAAGTGCCTTTGAACGGGGTATGGTAGTAGGTGCCAAGCACAATGGTTTGGGTCAAGAACTGCAACGCTGGTGCTCAAAAGTTTTCCATGTGTATCAAGAATGGTCCACCACCCAAATGACATCCAGCCGTTTTGACACAACTGTGGGAATCAATGTAGTCAACATAGGACGACATCCCTTAGGAACGCATTCATAGTCGTGATCAAAAAATGTAGGAAGAATGATTTGTGACATGGATGAAATGATAAGAACATTGGAACATATTGAGTTACATCAATATAATTTAATCAAATCATGAACGTTGATTGCATGTATTTATACAAATGTGGTTGCTACAACATATTTAGCTCAGTCGGTAGAGCAGTAGGACAATGGGTTTAATTCCCAGGACCACCTGAGAGTAACAAATATGCACACATGGCTAAGTTGCTTTGGATAAAAACATCTGCTAAATGGCATATATGTACCAGTCAGAGGTTTGGACACACCTACTCATTCAAGGGTCTTTCATTATTTTGACTATTTTCTACATTGTAGAATTATAGTGAAGACATCAAAACTATTAAATAAAATATATGGAACAAGTAAAGAAAATAAAAAATAACTCTTGAATGAGTAGGTGTGTCCAAACTTTTGACTGGTAGTGTACATACACTGAACAAAAATATAAAACAACATGTAAAGTGCTGGTCCCATGTTCCATGAGCTGAAATCTAGAGGAAAAATAAACGCACAACTATTTAGGCGAGGTGCTTTCAAGTGGAAAACTTGAAAATAAAGGAGAAATTTAAGATCCCAGAAATGTATACACAAAAATCTTATTTCGCTCAAATTTTGTGCTCAAATTTGTTTACATCCTTGTTAGTGAGCATGTCTACTTTGCAAAGATAATGCATCCACCTGACTGGGGTGGCATATTAAGAAGCTGATTAAACAGCGTGATCATTACACAGGTGTGCCTTGTGCTGGGGACTATATAAGCCCACTCTAAAATCTGCAGTTTTGTCACACAACATAATGCCACAGTCTCAAGTTTTGAGGGAGCGAGCAATTGGCATGCTGACTGCAGGAATGTCCACCAGAATCTCTTCCCAGAGATTGAAATGTTACTTTCTCTACCATTAGCCGCCTCCAGTGTAATTTTACAGAATTTGGTAGTACGTCCAACCAGCCTCACAACCGCAGACCACGTGTAACCATGCCAGCCCAGGACCTCCACATCCAGCTTCTTTACCTGCGGGATTGTCTGAGACAAGCCACCCGGACAGCTGATGAAACTGGGTTTGCAGAATCGAAGAATTTCTGCACAAACTGTCAGAAACCGTCTCAGGAAAGCTCATCTGTGTGCTCGTCATCCTCACCAGCCTCTTCGCCTGAATACAGTTTGGCGTCGTAACCGACTTCAATGGGAAAATGCTCACTTTTGATGGCCACTGGCACACTGGAGAAGTGTGCTCTTCACGGATGAATCCCGGTTTCAACTGTACCGGGCAGATTGCAGACAGCATGTATAGCATTGTGTGGGTGAGCAGTTTGCTGATGTCATCATTGTGAACGGAGTGCCCCATGGTGGTGGTGGGGTTATGGTGTGGGCAGGCATAAGCTACGGACAACGAACACAATTGCATTTTATCGATGGCAATTTGAATGTAAAAGAGATACTGTAACGAGATCCCGAGGACCATTGTTATGCCATTCATCCACCACCATCACTTCATGTTTCAGCATGATAATGAACGGCCCCATGTCATAAAGATCTGTAATCAATCCCCAGAAGCTGAAAATGTCCCAGTTCTTCCATGGCTTGCTTACTCACCACAATCAACAGCCTGATCAACCATATGCGATGGAGATTTATCGTGGTGGTCACACCAGATACTGACTGGTTTTCTGATCCATGCCCCTACCGAGGTATCTGTGACCATCAGATGCATATCTGTATTCCCAGTCATGTGAAAGCCATAGATTAGGGTCTAATGAATTAATTTCAATTGGCTGATTTCCTAATATGAACTGTAACTCAGATAAATTCTTTGAAATTATTGCATGTTGCAGAGTCTGAGTCCCAAATGGAACCCCATTCCCTCTTTAGTGCAATACTTTTTTACCAGGGCCCATAAGGTTGTGTTCAGAGGTAGTGCACTATATAGCTAATAGGGTGTCATTTGGAACAGAGTTGTACTGTGGTCCAGACAGAGGTAGAGTTAGACACCATGGTTATGCTGCTAGTTCATTGTCACAGAGATCCTAATTAGACCCTTGGGTAAAAAGCAGAGCAGGGAAACTCACTATAGCTTTATAGTATTTTTGTTCTGTGTTTATGTACAGTCAGGTACATAATTATTGGGACCTTTGAAACAGATCATCAATATAGACTGCATAAATAAATAACACAAATACTGAGCTATATTGCATGCTCAAATTTGTTGAAAATTATTTCATTTTATAGTAATATAATTGCTCAAAGAAAGAGATTTAGTTTAACACGTAATAAAGAAATCTCTAAAAGATGGAGGTCAAAATTATTGGCACCCCTGTTTTCAGTACGCCAGCACCCTAGCCTTGTGAGGATAACAACACAGCCGTTTTCTAAAATGTTTTATGAGATTGGAAAAAACATTGAGTGTCATCTTAGACAACTCCTCCATAGATAATATTTCCAGATCCTTGATATCTTTTGTCTCTCTCGCTCTCTTCTTCTCTCGGTCTCTCTTTCTCTCTCTCTCTCTCTCTCTCTCTCTCTGCTGCAGTTGGAACAGTGAGGGAGGTGTCTTATGGGGGAATAAACAGATGGGACATCACAGAACAGAAAATAACAATCTGGCAATACTGAGAGAAGTCAGATCGACTGGTAGGAGGCTTTCATCTGGTCTAAACAGTTAGAAACTACAGAAATCCATGGTTGCCTCCCAAATGTCAACCCATTCTCTCTATAGTGCACTACTGTTCATCCCTAGCTTTGGCTACAAAATGGCAAACCAATTGTGTTCTTATTTATTTTCACAGAATATATTCTGAAAGACATGATTTGGCCGGGCATTACTTTAGGTGTGAAATAGTGATCTGGTAGCACTAGCACTGTCTCATTCATCAACATGGAATTGTCAACCCTCTTGAGGCTAGGTATTACAATACCTTTCTGATAGGCATTTTTCATTTTTTTAATACACTTTTTTACAAAGCTGATATAATCTGCAGGTAGACACATGTAGTTTCACATTTCCAGAATAGTATTTCGGAGCAGTATTCTCAAACTTCTCCCTTTATCTGAATAAAATCATCATCATGAATTGCAATGAATGACAAAACCAGTTGAGGAGAAAGCTCCTAATTGTGCCAAATAAATACATATATACAATACCACCGGAGATCGATGCAATCTCCAGCCCTTGAACGTAGCAGTGCCTGCTGGTTTTTATCCGTCAGTACATGTCACTGATTGGTTAAGGAGTAACAACACCTGCTATCCCAGCTCTAAACCATACACTGGCTCTGGATTTGTCCCAAATGGCATCCTATTCCCTATTTAGTGCACTCACACTGATTTAAATGCAGAGAAGATCTGAGAAAGTCAACCAGCAGACACTGTGGCCCTCCAGTAGCTTCCAGTGTAACCCGTTACTTTAGGGTCAAGTTTGATTTGGATAGTTAGAGATGGTTAGGCCCTTACTGTAACACACAAGTGGTTCCAGCAACAAGCCTATGGGGACAGACTGGTCCTCTAGGCATTATGATTATGTAGCGGTTAGGTGACATGAAGCCAGGAGGGTCTGTGGTAGGCCTAACCATACCCACCTTAATGCCTCTGTTTGTGTCCTTAATAACGATGGACGGACACATCATCATGGCTATACGCCAAATGGCACCCTATACCCTATATAGTGCACTACTTTTGATCATAGTCCATTGGTCCTTGTCAAATATAGTGCACTATAAAGGGAATAGGGTGCCATTTCTAACATGAACCATGACATTTGTAGATTAGGCAGAGCCATACACACTTCTAAGGTTAGAGGAGTGATGGAAATGGCTATGGTCAGTGGATTTGCCTTAAAAGGTTGCCATACATGTCTGGGTAATGTGGATGTACAGATCTCAACAGAATGTAAATGATACATAGCAGATGTTTCATCAGACTATGCATCATGAATCATTAACAGCTATAGGCTTTATTTCAGTGGGCTAACACAAAGCTGGCCTAGTGCAGACCTGATTCAGTAGTAAACTATACACCTGCATCCATATTGCCTAGTTTACACAATACCGTGTCACATAGTCCACGCTATATAGTTTATTTCAGGTTAAATGACTTTCATTACACTCTATAATGTTCTGTTTACATGCTCATACATTTTTAGAAGGTGACCAAACAGGTGAAACGCATGGTATCTCTGCATGCACAGTTGGCCTAACAAAATGCATTATAATTGCCCGAGGTCAAGCTAGTCTAGGCTATGGTGCCTCATTGACAAAACAGCAACTATGGAAATGCTTTCAAGTGTTTTCTATGGCACGAAAAGAGCAGTTGCCCCTGGTATGGATTCGCCTTGCTCGTTGATGCTGTTTAAGAAAAATCATAAAATGTACAGCAAACAATTTCAATAATTGCCTATTTTTCTGTTCGCCAATGGCGAAATGCAGTCGGTCATGTGTGGGTAGTTTGTGGTTAGAAAGGGATTGAGCGCCCTTGGCGAAGTACAGGTAGGTAATGGGCTAGACTGAATGTGAAAGGCTTTCACCGGAACATTACAAGCAGCCATAACTGTACAGCATACTTTTTTTACGCCTTGATCACACCAACAGTGCTTCTGCGCAAAATGGTACACAGCATAATCTGAATATGTGTGCAACAAACGTTCAAAATTCACCTTCTACTACCATTTCTGTCAAACTGTCTACGCTTACAGATTGACGCATATGTTCGATAAATCCAACATTTGCACCACACCGAACGCACTGCAACTGCCTCTGCAACGCAATGCTGCACGGCAAACGCAGCCTTTCGTTGGAAATGAATGTTATTCTGGTGTACCAAAATGAAATAATGCTGTCAGTGTGTTCGAGGCACAGAGAGCGCCGTGTCTAATGCTGTGTTCAGGACTTTGGAGAGCTGCATATTGCTCATTTAGTCCTCAGAAACTAGACTCAAACAGCACCAAAATCCCTATTTGTCAGATTGTATCAAATGTAGAGTATGTACACCTAATTATATTGTTTCTATTATGCTTTCATTTCAATTGGCATACCATTTTAATACATTACCCACCAAAGTCAAAGTGGATAATTACTCATGAGGGAAAGAGGTAAGAAACCGCTTGAAGATGCTAGGTGGCAGTGTTTATTTAACAAAGCGGGCGGCAATACGCATTCGTTAGTGTCTCAGACACTTTGTTTTTGTGGCGTTCAACATTCTCTTCTGCTACCATAACTTTATTATTATTATTTTTTAAAATAATTTATTATATGAACCTGGTGCTTCTGTAACGGAATCCTTAGATTGCTTATCTTGTGCTTCAACATATAAAATATCAACCATTTTGAAATGTAAGCTATATACTATGTTAATATAGCCTTCATAATATATTAATGTTTTACGACGCTTAACCATAGAGCCATTGCTTGACACAGCAGGCTACATGCAAACCCTCTTGCATGTTTGAAATCCTGTCTGTCTTCTAAACATGAAAGCCCAATAAATCACCTTTGCCTGTTAGGCGACAAGAGCTTGCACCATCCATCCATCCATCCCTCTGCGTTCCCCTTCCTCCCCTTTCTCTCTCTCTCTCTCTCTCTCTCTCTCTCTCTCTCTCTCTCTCTCTCTCTCTCTCTCCCCTTTTCCACATATATTTTGCTGCTCCCATTCGCTCGCGCTCTGAGCAGCAACAACATTAAATAAGTGAAGACTTTAACAGACACTCAGGCAGCCGCAGCATCGTCCGCAGCGAGCGCACACACACTGACTGACACAAGTCGCGTGGGCTGTCTGGACGCCGACGCCATCTGTTCTCGCCCACGCTGGACACGCTGCAATCAAGACTGCTTTTAAGATTATCTATTTAGGAAATTTTAACCAGAATTACCATATTCTCTTCGCCCTGAATAGACTACATATTGTAGTGCGTTGGCACGGATGCTCTATTAGGCTACTCTGCTGTCTCTTGGCTGGGGAAAATACTCAGGAGGTACATTTGTATCCATAACATTTGTCACCGAGGGAGGCTGACTGGTTGTCCTCTGTCATCTTGAAGTTGTCTTATTGAGCATCCTACAGACTGTGAATTGTGATGTACTTGTGTCATGGTCACCCTAGTTCCACAAGGTGAGGAGAGGGATTGAGTTGGAGAGATTTTTAACGCGGAGGGAGTTGTTGTGGATCACGCAGACCAGGAGGAGAGAGACAACCGTCGGCGCCAATAATACCTTCTGCATCAGAACCGTCTCCGTTTCTTCCATATATGGTACACCACTAAAACTGGACCCTTGGATTAATTTTACAGAATACCTGTCAACGAGAATATATCTGTTTTAAATTCACTGTAATAGACTTCAATCAGGTCGAGGTGTCTCACTGCGGTTGAACCCCCTACCAAGGCTAAGGTTGTGATTTTACCGTTTGGACCATTTTAATAATAATATTTCCCTTTCGGGTGGATTGTTTGACCATCTCGGACGACCACAAATGTGCGATGTCTGAGCAGTGAGAGCTCGGTGGGATCTGCTTTGGTCGCCCGGCGCAGTAGCATGGCCCCGTCCCGACGGCACTGCGGATGGGAGATGACGCCTCTGTTGGTATGCCTGCTCCTGTCCATCTTGATGTTTCAGCCTGCGCTAGCCAAGGTCTGCAATGACTATACGAGGCACGGTCAGGACAACAGCTGGTTCTCGGGGGATAATGAAAAGTTGCCCATCATGGTGCTCATGCCGATGAACGAGTCGGCGCTGATGAGCAGCATTAGTCAGGGCATCGAGCCCGCAGTCCAACTGGCCATACAACATATAAAAGAATCACGGAATTACAAGTTTTCACTCATCACCAAAATCTACGACACCGAGGTAAACTCATTCACCCACTCTGCACCATGGCCTTTGTATCCTATATCATATATGTCCGTTTGCTTTGGGTTCTGGGGCATAAACGTTTCAGGACGCTTTCGTTGTTCGTGTGTGTATGTGTGTGTCAGGGAGGGGAGGGGGGGTGGTGTAGCCTACATTGCCCTGGAGGTAGCGCTCATACAGCGCGCGCCCATGTGGAAAGCGTAATTCTGTTATCATGTGCGCAGTGTTGGAAAATGTGTTTTAATTTTCGTAATTCCTGGAGATTTTCCGCTGTTGGATTAACACAAAAACATACAGTATTGGATGTTGTTTTTCATTTTTGTTCTCATTCAATTTTGATAATTTATTTTTGTCATAACTTCATAAACAATGGCCATTTCAGATTAATTTGCGGTGGGTTGGAATAGGTGCCGCGCACGTGCAACAAACTCGTGATCAAATTACAATTAATCCTCCCTATTTGACGCCTTCACACTGCCGTAAGCTTTTCCTGCGCTGAAGACGTGTCATTATGGCTGTGATGCAGAACGTAATTGTTGTCACAATTAGGCACAGGAACCTTTAAATATTGATTTATAGCTGTTGGTTGCAGTTGAATAATTGAACAAGATACCCTAAAATAGCTATGGCATTATGTAAAGCAATGCATTACTCAGTCCCCATCGTTATTTCAGTCACGATTCCCATTGTATTTCGTAACAGAGTAAAGGTTCGTTTTCCTTGAACCTGAATATGGCAGTAATTTGATGTGCGATCTCTTGTTGGCATACACACTTAAGGATATCAGCATCTGTGTGGTCAAGAATGGGAATGATGTGCATTGCATCCTTTCCACTGTTTCCACGCGCTAACGTTTAAGCATCTGTGGAACAAATCCCATTCAAGTCACGGAACGGATATGAGTTTTTTTCGCGCAACATGTCCAAATCAAGTATTTAGAATTGACTGTGAAGCGCGACAAATGCAAATACAGGTCCCATTACTTGAATAACATTTGTGCCACAAATGCTAAAACGTTAGCATGTGGAAGCAGTGCCCGGGAAACTAAACCAAACGCATGGATTGCCGTCATACCCTGTTCATCATAGACTGCTTACAGGGTAAGGAACCCAATATGTTTTTTTGTAATTTAAGTGAACTATCCCTTTAAGATCAGTTTACCAATCAATATGAGTAGTGTGAAGGTTTTTAATTCTGCAGTTATGACCACCCCTTTGATGATTAGTCATTGGTCAGTCTCAGTAGCGTATATTATTACATTGTAATAATATGCAATATGGCAATATGCAATATGCTTCCACGTATATTGCATGGAAATCACATCGAATGGTTAGAATAGAATAGATCGTTTTCTTAACCATCAACCATTTGAGTGTGCGGACATTACCGCTGGCCAATTGGCTTCAGTGATTGTGCCCCATCGTGGTGCTTGGCCATGGCATAGCAGCAATTGGGGAGGTGAGAGAGGTGATATCCAGTCTATTATATAAACATTACGTTACCATGTCAACGTGGAAGCAGGTTGAAAGTTAAGGGGCCCAAAACTGCAGCGCTCGCTCTAGCTAATTTAATTGACGTGATTAATGGTCTCCGGTATGTTAATCGAGGAAACACGTTTGCAAAACGATCGACGTGAATGATGCTGTTAGAGTTACCCAGATGTTAATGTAGACTTTGAAGAAGCTTCATTAACGGTTTCAAAATATTTGTGAGTCTGTATTCTACTGCAGCCAGCATTTGGGCATATATTGCAATATTTATTTACATATAAAGGTACTTATAAGACCTATGTCAATGATTAACACTAATCAGGTTGAAGTGTGTGGAAGAATGCTGTCACAGAACACAAAAAGTAAACTTAGTCCCAAATGACACCCTATTCCCTAGTATTAGTCCCAAATTACACCCTATTCCCTAGTGTAGTGCACTACTTTTGACCAGGGCCCATAGGATGCATCTTAAACATGATGAGGCCATGACAGAGACAGAACTGGTGTGAGATCATTGCATGTTTCTCATGTCTTGTTCTGGATATGTCTATAATTTATCAATTTACATTGTGCTTTTACCATGAATTCCCAAATGTTTCAAACAGTCCTGAGGTTTTAAAATGCTCAACTCATTGCAGTGGTTCAACAAGTGTAGTTCTTCATGTGACCACTGACCATGTTTGAGATATTTCTTTAGTCTAGGGGTGGGATTCAAATGTGAAAAGGCACAGGTGTTTCCGTGCTGCTGTGAAACAAGTTGAAACAACAGTATAATCTGTTTGACTGTAGCAAGACAGTGATAAGTGGTCAGGAATGGCATATAGCATGCAACTCCTGGAATCCACTCTGACCATGGGATTAAATATACTGCCGCCATATTTACCCTGGGTGAAAGATGAGCTGTAAATTAGAGGCCAGTGGGTCAGCTGGACATCTGTGGATGGATGGATGGATGGATGGATGAGTGTACTCCTATAATGGGCAAAGTGCCCATTGAGTTCTAATGATAAAGGTTTTGTGTTCAGAATATTCTAGTCAAGAATATATAATATACTGTACCTTTTCATATATTGTTCAGGAAATATGTCTAAGTAAGCATTAGTGTCACGGAGGAGTGATTAACTGGCTAATGGCTAACTGTATTTCCTTCCAGGGAAAAACGGTAAAAATCTCCAATAAAACCCAAAGGAAACATGTTTATTGGTGTTCTTATTAAGAGCTCTCGGCATGAAGGTTCCTGCCAAGGACAGCCATAAGCAGTTGGAAGCCTTTTCCATAAATCCTGCCACCATATTATACTCAACAGGGGGAAAGAGATTACACCCATGGTCTACATAGTCATTATATATATTTTTGAATGAAAAAAATAGAAAATAGAAAAACAATTGAGCATCCTTTGAGTAATATCTGAGCTGTGTTATTGATGTTATTACTGTCAATTTTATTCATCATGGATGGACACCTGTTAGGACAGAGGACATAGTATTCTTCCAAGAACATGACTCTGCTGGCCTTGAGAGCGTTGAGACGCTAGCTTCAGGCATGATTCTGGTTTGGTTTGACTCACCACTTTGTTGAGTGGCGAGGGGAAGGGTGTGTTATGGAATACCATATATTACGGGGTTTGTAATTATGTCATATTTTCTCTCCCTCTTTCTCTCTCTCTTACACAATGACACATCCATAAACTCTCTCTCTCTCTATCTGTCGCTCTGTCTCTCTCTCTATCTGTCGCTCTGTCTCTCTCTCTATCTGTCGCTCTGTCTCTCTCTCTATCTGTCGCTCTGTCTCTCTCTCTATCTGTCGCTCTGTCTCTCTCTCTATCTGTCGCTCTGTCTCTCTCTCTCTATCTGTCGCTCTGTCTCTCTCTCTCTATCTGTCGCTCTGTCTCTCTATCTGTCGCTCTCTCTCTCTATCTGTCGCTCTGTCTCTCTATCTGTCGCTCTCTCTCTCTATCTGTCGCTCTGTCTCTCTCTCTATCTGTCGCTCTGTCTCTCTCTCTATCTGTCGCTCTGTCTCTCTCTCTATCTGTCGCTCTGTCTCTCTCTCTATCTTTCGCTCTGTCTCTCTCTCTATCTGTCGCTCTGTCTCTCTCTCTCTGTCGCTCTGTCTCTCTCTATCTGTCGCTCTGTCTCTCTCTATCTGTCGCTCTGTCTCTCTATCTGTCGCTCTGTCTCTCTCTATCTGTCGCTCTGTCTCTCTCTATCTGTCGCTCTGTCTCTCTCTATCTGTCGCTCTCTCTATCTGTCGCTCTCTCTATCTGTCGCTCTCTCTATCTGTCGCTCTGTCTCTCTCTATCTGTCGCTCTGTCTCTCTCTCTATCTGTCGCTCTGTCTCTCTCTCTATCTGTCGCTCTGTCTCTCTCTCTATCTGTCGCTCTGTCTCTCTCTCTATCTGTCGCTCTGTCTCTCTCTCTATCTGTCGCTCTGTCTCTCTCTATCTGTCGCTCTGTCTCTCTCTATCTGTCGCTCTGTCTCTCTCTATCTGTCGCTCTGTCTCTCTCTATCTGTCGCTCTGTCTCTCTCTCTCTCTGTCGCTCTGTCTCTCTCTCTCTGTCTCTCTGTCTCTCTCTCTCTGTCTCTCTGTCGCTCTCTCTATCTGTTGCTCTCTCTCTCTCTCTCTCTCTCTCTCTCTCTCTCTCTCTCTCTCTCTCTCTCTCTCTCTCTCTATCTGTCGCTCTCTCTCTGTCGCTCTGTCTCTCTCTCTATCTGTCGCTCTGTCTCTCTCTCTCTATCTGTCGCTCTGTCTCTCTCTCTCTATCTGTCGCTCTGTCTCTCTATCTGTCGCTCTCTCTCTCTATCTGTCGCTCTCTCTCTCTATCTGTCGCTCTGTCTCTCTATCTGTCGCTCTCTCTCTCTATCTGTCGCTCTGTCTCTCTCTCTATCTGTCGCTCTGTCTCTCTCTCTATCTGTCGCTCTGTCTCTCTCTCTATCTTTCGCTCTGTCTCTCTCTCTATCTGTCGCTCTGTCTCTCTGTCTCTCTCTATCTGTCGCTCTGTCTCTCTCTATCTGTCGCTCTGTCTCTCTCTATCTGTCGCTCTGTCTCTCTATCTGTCGCTCTGTCTCTCTCTATCTGTCGCTCTGTCTCTCTCTATCTGTCGCTCTGTCTCTCTCTATCTGTCGCTCTGTCTCTCTCTATCTGTCGCTCTCTCTATCTGTCGCTCTCTCTATCTGTCGCTCTCTCTATCTGTCGCTCTCTCTATCTGTCGCTCTCTCTATCTGTCGCTCTGTCTCTCTCTATCTGTCGCTCTGTCTCTCTCTCTATCTGTCGCTCTGTCTCTCTCTCTATCTGTCGCTCTGTCTCTCTCTCTATCTGTCGCTCTGTCTCTCTCTCTATCTGTCGCTCTGTCTCTCTCTCTATCTGTCGCTCTGTCTCTCTCTATCTGTCGCTCTGTCTCTCTCTCTATCTGTCGCTCTGTCTCTCTCTCTATCTGTCGCTCTGTCTCTCTCTATCTGTCGCTCTGTCTCTCTCTATCTGTCGCTCTGTCTCTCTCTATCTGTCGCTCTGTCTCTCTCTATCTGTCGCTCTGTCTCTCTCTATCTGTCGCTCTGTCTCTCTCTCTCTCTGTCGCTCTGTCTCTCTCTCTCTCTGTCTCTCTGTCTCTCTCTCTCTCTGTCTCTCTGTCGCTCTCTCTATCTGTTGCTCTCTCTCTCTCTCTCTCTCTCTCTCTCTCTCTCTATCTGTCGCTCTCTCTCTGTCGCTCGCTCTCTCTCTCTCTATCTGTCGCTCTCTCTCTATCTGTCGCTCTCTCTCTATCTGTCGCTCTGGTCTCTATCTGTCGCTCTCTCTCTATCTGTCGCTCTCTCTCTATCTGTCGCTCTCTCTATCTGTCGCTCTCTCTCTATCTGTCGCTCTCTCTATCTGTCGCTCTCTCTATCTGTCGCTCTCTCTATCTGTCGCTCTCTCTATTTGTCGCTCACTCTCTATCTGTCGCTCTCTCTATCTGTCGCTCTCTCTCTCTGTCACTCTGTCGCTCTCTCTCTATCTGTCGCTCTCTATCTGTCTCGCTGTCTCTATCTGTCGCTGTCTCTCTCTTTCTATCTGTCGCCGTCTCTCTCTCTCTGTCGCTCTGTCTCTGTCGCTCTGTCTCTCTCTCTCTGTCGCTCTCTCTCTGTCGCTCTCTCTCTGTCGCTCTCTCTCTCTCTCTCTCTGTCGCTCTCTCTCTGTCGCTCTCTCTCTCTGTCGCTCTCTCTATCTGTCGCTCTGTCTCTCTCTCTCTCTGTCGCTCTGTCTCTCTCTCTCTGTCGCTCTCTATCTGTCGCTCTGTCTCTCTCTATCTGGTGCTCTGTCTCTATCTGTCGCTCTGCCTCTCTCTCTCTCTGTCGCTCTGCCTCTCTCGCTCTGCCTCTCTCGCTCTATCTGTCGCTCTATCCGTCGCTCTATCTGTCGCTCTATCTGTCGCTCTATCTGTCGCTCTGTCTGTCGCTCTGTCTCTCTGTCTCTCATTTCAATTTAAGGGCCTTATTGGCATGGGAAACATGTTAACATTGAAAAAGCAAGTGAGGTAGATAATATACAAAAGTAAAATAAAAATGAACAGTTAACATTACACTCACAGAAGTTACAAAAGAATAAAGACAGTACAAATGTTGTATTATGTATATATACAGTGTTGTAATGATGTAAACATGGTTAACGTATAAAAGGGAAAATAAATAAACATAGATATGGGTTGTATTTACAATGGTGTTTGATCTTCACTTCACGCTTTTGTTGTGGCAACAGGTCACACATCTTGCTACTGTGATGGCACACTGTGGGATTTCACCCAGTAGGTATGAGAGTTTATCAAAATCGGCTTTGTTTTCAAATTCTTTGTGGATCTTTGTAATCTGAGGGAAATAGGTGTCTCTAATATGGTCATACATTGGGCAGGAGGTTAGGAAGTGCAGTTCAGTTTTCACCTCATTTTGTGGGCATTGTGCACATAGCCCATCTTCTCTTGAGAGCCATGTCTGCCTGCTGCGGCCTCTCTCAATAGCAAAACTATGCTCACTGAGTCTGTACATAGTCAAAGCTTTCCTTAAGTTTGGGTCAGTCACAGTGGTCAAGTATTCTGCCACGGTGTACTCTCTGTTTAGGGCCAAAGAGCATTCTAGTTAGCTGTTTTTTTGTTAATTCTTTCCAATGTGTCAAGTAATTATCTTTCTGTTTTCTCATGATTTGTTTGGGTCTAATTGTGTTGCTATCCTGGGGCTGTGTTTGTGTTTGAACAGAGCCCCAGGACCAGCTTGCTTAGGGGACTCTTCTCCAGGTTCATCTCTCTGTAGGTGATGGCTTTGTTATGGAAGATTTGGGAATCACTTCCTTTTAGGTGGTTGTAGAATTTAACGGCTCTTTTCTGGATTTTGATAATTAGCGGGTATCGGCCTAATTCTGCTCTGCATGCATTATTTGGTGTTCCACGTTGTACACTGAGGATATTTTTGCAGAATTCTGCATGCAGAGTCTCAATTTGGTGTTTGTCCAATTTTGTGAATTCTTGGTTGGTGAGAGGACACCAGACCTCACAACCATAGGGCAATGGGTTCCATAACTGATTCTAGTATTTTTTCCAGATTCTAATTGGTATGTTGAATTTTATGTTCCTTTTGATGGAATAGAAGGCCCTTCTTGCCTTGTCTCGCAACTTTGTGGAAGTTACCTGTGGCGCTGATGTTTAGGCCAA
This sequence comes from Oncorhynchus keta, assembly GCF_023373465.1. Classification (NCBI taxonomy): domain Eukaryota; kingdom Metazoa; phylum Chordata; class Actinopteri; order Salmoniformes; family Salmonidae; genus Oncorhynchus; species Oncorhynchus keta. Next base: position 20,542,731 of record NC_068439.1, read on the forward strand.
GGTATGTATAGTTTTTTGTGTGCTCTAGGGCAACAGTGTCTAGATGGAAATTGTATTTGTGGTCCTGACCTTTTTTGGAACACCATTATTTTGCTCTTACTGAGATTTACTGTCAGGGCCCAAGTCTGACAGAATCTGTGCAGAATATCTAGGTGCTGCTGTAAGCCCTACTTGGTTGGTGACAGAAGCACCAGATCATCAGCAAACACTAGACATTTGACTTCACACACACACACACACACACACACACACACACACACACACACACACACACACACACACACACACACACACACACACACACACACACACACACACACACACACACACACACACACACACACACACACACAAACAGGTAGTATATAAAAACAATGCACACAGCAGACACGGTTGTACCATGTGGTGGGATTTAGCCCGGCAAATGTAAGTAATCAGTACTGGAGCAGAGTCTCTTTATCCCCTCTTAGGGATCCCCATACAAGCTGAGCTGCTCCCCCATGTGGGGCTGGATGCTGCTGGGGTTGAGGGCTGAAGCTGGGGCTGTGGTTGGGGCTGGGGATGGGGCCAGGGCTTGAGATGGGGCACTGCACAGCAAGCAGTGGGGATCAGATGGCCATCGGATGGGGATGGAGGAGAAGTGTGGACTTGGGGATATTATCATGTCCAAACGCCTCTAACACCTATGAGGCCATTTGAGTATAGCTAACAGATGCAGGTCTCTGTTTTCTGCTAATGCATTGAGCTAATGCAAGTCTGGCCTGTGGTTGAACGTGTTAACTGGGAGAAGGAGAATGTTGTCAGTGGATTGGGGGATTTCGGGTCTGATCTACTCTGCAGTTGACAGCACCTCTGCGTGCTGAGCAGCCATCTTCTAGTAGGAACACAGAGGCTGGCTCCCAGATGGCACCCTATACCCTCTTTAGTGCACTACTTTGGACTAGAGCCCATATGGGGCTCTGGTCAGAAGTAGTGCACTATATAAAGAATAGGGTGCCATTTGGAACAGAGATGTACTGTGGTCCAGACAGAGGTAGAGGTAGACACCATGGTTATGCTGCTAGTTCATTGTCACAGGGACTATAATTAGACCCTTGGGTAAAAAGCAGCGCCGAGAAACTCACTATAGGGACAGAGACAGGTAGAGCTGCTTATCTGCCGATGGAGTGTTTGCCGTTGTCACCATGGATAACTGAGTATCCATGTACATACGTAAATCTAGATGTATTCACCATAACATTAGCATGACTGACATGAGCATGACTCACAGTCTATGTACATGCATAGATACAAATGTAAAGCTACTGAGTGGAACATACCACTGGAAAAAGGAACATTGAGTGTCTATTAGGCTTTTCTGTTGCTTTTCCAATGAGGGAATGCACAGGAGGTCTACATAGAAAAACCAGCACTGTAGATGCCATTGTAAATACATGTTAGCCAGGATGCCTCTTAGGGAACCCACACAACATTGTTTTCTCCTGCAGTATGAATAATCGGTATTGATGTGAAATCTATACCTTCTGGATTAGAAATGGGGGTGAATATGTGGTGACTTGCCGGGGGGGGGGTTGTGTAACTCAGGGTTAGAGGCTAACGTCAGGAGATGATGAAACAGGAGTGAGACGTCAGATAGAGGAGACGCACGGAATCTAAATCCCTTCATTAGCCCCCCTCAGGAGGAACCAGGGGAGATGTGGAATGCATCGCAAATGGCACCCTATTCCCTACATAGGGTCACTACTTTAACCCAGGTTTCTGCTCACTGTGTAGGGAATAGGGTCCTATTTGGGACAGAACCGGTGATTTATACATCTCAACCCTCTGCCTCTCACAGTGATTCTACCCCTTGTGTTGTAATTCATGAGGATGGATTCAAGGAAGGACGAAACGTTGCAGAATAATAGGATATTTAATCTTGAATGCCTGCGCAACAAGCCAGCTGTTGTGTGTACTTGCTCTTGAAAAGCTTGACGTAAGTATAAGTAATCCTATATGTTCCGAATTGTAAGGCCTCATAGTCTGGGATAAAAAGCCACAGAAATAATCAAACTAGTGTATCAATGTACTAGAAGCACATTTTACCTGTGCTATTGTGCCTCTAGTATTTCTAGAATAGAGAAAATTAAAGAGATGCAGTTTTTTAAAGACTGGATACATTTTTACCACAAAGACACTTAGCTAGATTTGATCCTGCTCGTGTAAACCCGATATTCATGTAATTATTTTAGTAAGAGGACATTGCAGTCACGTGATACCATTGGCCTCATGAGGCTATTAAACCATAACGCATGGCCTGTATTTCAAATAATGCACAGTACATATATAGACTGGCCCTGTGCTTCTGAGAGGAACAAATGCTGCCGCATGTCACATTTGTACACACTTTGCAGGAGCCCCATGGTGCTACAGTATGTGGCCTTGATAGTTTCGACACATATATGCTTGGGGGTCTCTTTTCCCCTGAGAATATGAGGCATTTTGTCACGATAAGTTGTTTTTTCAATTTCAATGTTAGGCCTATTGGGTTTCAAGTCAAGTCAAATCAAATCAAACTATTTATATTATACATTTCTTACAGATTATACATTTCAAAGTAAAATAAGAAAAGGTCAGACAAAACCAAACACGTTTTCTAAATTAGGAGACAAATAGTAAAACAGTAAAACAACAGTGGACATGAGACTAATGCATTAAATAAAATGTAATAAATGTATATAATGGGATAAAATAGATAGTAAAATCTTCAGATTTTTCTCTGTGTATAGGACTGGCCCCTCAAACCTCTCTGAGGTATTTAGGAATCTAGGGAAATGTCTCTGTCCCACTTTCACATTTTGCTGAAATCAGCCTAAGAATTCTTAGTCTGACAAATTTTCCATGGTTTCAGAGTAAGAGTGATCTAGGATCAGGTCTTCCCTGGCCATGTAGTCACGTTCATTAGGACCTAAAAAAGCTAATCTGACTCTGGATCGGCACTCTGGATTCCCACTATTATATAGAATGGTGCAGTACTTGATTATTATTTATTAGTAGTGTATTAGTATTCTATTCCCAGTCTTTGTGTTGGGAAAACAATCCACATCAACCAATGGTCAATTAACAGGCTACACACAAAACACCATAATAGACATTGCATTGGCTAATACACTGCTATTTCCCCTGGTGGTTTTCCAAACGATGAGCAGTTCAAATGTTTGTCAGTAGTGTGTTTGTGTTTATGAAAGTGCAGCTTGTAATTACTGACCTTTTACTGAGGTTATGTCCCAAATGGTATCCTAATACCTATATATAGTGCACTACTTTTAACCAGGGCCCATAGGCTCTGGTCAAAAGTAGTGGACTATAAAAGAAACAGGGTGCCATTTTGGACACGGCCTGTGTCATCATACCAATGGCCTGGAGTCTCCAGCCAGTCCTAGTCACCATGTCAATTGATGCTTCCCTTCTCTTACTTACATAGCAGACCTGGGTTCAATACTATTTGAAATCTTTGGAGGTTCCATGAGAGTTTGCTTTAGCCTGACTACAGTGCCTGATTGTCGGGGTTTGCACATTTCCAACTCATTTAATAGCTCCATTGCACCAGGCAACCTCAAGCAAGCACAGTATTTGAAGTGTTTTAAATTATATTAGTGTTTGAACCAAGGTCTGGTGTGTACCCAGGCTCCAATGCTCCAATGATTCCTACCTAATGAATAGAGGAGGCAGAGGAAGTTATTATACATGGAGCTGGTGCCACTGACACCCCCTCTGGCAGGGCCTGTCGTCAGGGACAAGTGTGTGTGTGTGTGTTCCAGCCAGGCAGTTAGACTGTGGCTGTTGTTCAGTAAGTCCCTCAAATACATACAGTACATACACAACTGACCTTTCCTCTCAATACTGACCCTCAGGGGCCTCCTTAGTGCCCTAAAGACAAAGCAGTCATCCTCCTGGCCCATCCCCTTCTCCAGTTCTTTGCTACATTTCATCCTTACTGCTGCACAGGGCCTCGCCAGGCTAACCAGCAGTACAGTGCTTAGTAGACCTACACCAGGCCTTTTCATCCAATACAGCATTCTTTACGACTTAGGGTTGTAAAATTTTGGTAACTTTTCCAAAATTCCCAGGTTTCCCAGAATCGTGATTGGAATTTTGGGAAGGTTACTGGAATTTTTCAACCCTAGTCCTGTTACAGTGCAGTACACTACAACAAGGGATGTGTGAGGTCCAGTACACTACAACAAGGGATGTGTGAGGTCCAGTACACTACAACAAGGGATGTGTGAGGTCCAGTACACTACAACAAGGGATGTGTGTGTGACTACAGCATATATAATTACTCTAGCAATTCCTCCATATGGCACATTGTATCTGTTTTGTGAAGTTTTTTGTTGTCGTTGTTTTTGTGCGGGAGTAATTGAGAAAATTGGATTGTTAACAGTTAGCTAACGAGAGAGAGACTGTTTCCTGCTGTTATCAGTGTCCCTTGCCCCGGGCTGGGATGCCTTTTGTGCAGATACATTTAAGGGCTAATCGTGTGGACTGGAGGACAGGCTGAATTTGACTTCAAACATTTTGTTTGCATCCCAACGTGCACTCTATCCCCTATATAGTGCACTACTTCACTTGTGACCAAGTCACTGGGCAAAAGTAGTGCACTATATAGGGAATATATAGGGAAAAGGGGGCCATTTGGGTACATTTTTTATTTTATTTTTTTAAGTCAAAATGCTCTGTTGTTGCTCAGGAGGCGTTTTGGGCTTAACCGGAAGGTCAGCAGGCAAATGGCTGTTAAACGGGGGTAGTGGAGTGTATACGCCATATCAATTAATAAGGCTGACGGAACAGATCTGAATGTTTAGCTAAAAAATGTGATAAACTATTATTTCTTCACATTTAAGCGCAGCAATATGCACACAGTGGTAGGCCTATGTGTGAATGTTCCAAAATACAATTTGCGGCAAAACATAATTCTAAAATGCGCACCACACATGAGAGCAGTTTCATGGACAGAGCTGTTAGAAATTTAGAAAGACGGGAGATCTAAAGACGCAACAACTATCAAGGGTTTCTAATATGACTAGGATTATCAACAACTAGCATGGGTTGCTAATATGACTAGGATTATCAACAACTAGCATGGGTTGCTAATATGACTAGGATTATCAACAACTAGCATGGGTTGCTAATATGACTAGGATTATCAACAACTAGCATGGGTTGCTAATATGACTAGGATTATCAACAACTAGCATGGGTTGCTAATATGACTAGGATTATTAACAACTAGCATGGGTTGCTAATATGACTAGGATTATCAACAACTAGCATGGGTTGCTAATATGACTAGGATTATTAACAACTAGCATGGGTTGCTAATATGACTAGGATTATCAACAACTAGCATGGGTTGCTAATATGACTAGGATTATTAACAACTAGCATGGGTTGCTAATATGACTAGGATTATCAACAACTAGCATGGGTTGCTAATATGACTAGCATTATCAACAACTAGCATGGGTTGCTAATATGACTAGGATTATCAACAACTAGCATGGGTTGCTAATATGACTAAGATTATCAACAACTAGCATGGGTTGCTAATATGACTAGGATTATCAACAACTAGCATGGGTTGCTAATATGACTAAGATTATCAACAACTAGCATGGGTTGCTAATATGACTAGGATTATCAACAACTAGCATGGGTTGCTAATATGACTAGGATTATCAACAACTAGCATGGGTTGCTAATATGACTAGGATTATCAACAACTAGCATGGGTTGCTAATATGACTAGGATTATCAACAACTAGCATGGGTTGCTAATATGACTAGGATTATCAACAACTAGCATGGGTTGCTAATATGACTAGGATTATCAACAACTAGCATGGGTTGCTAATATGACTAGGATTATCAACAACTAGCATGGGTTGCTAATATGACTAGGATTATCAACAACTAGCATGGGTTGCTAATATGACTAGGATTATCAACAACTAGCATGGGTTGCTAATATGACTAGGATTATCAACAACTAGCATGGGTTGCTAATATGACTAGGATTATCAACAACTAGCATGGGTTGCTAATATGACTAGGATTATCAACAACTAGCATGGGTTGCTAATATGACTAGGATTATCAACAACTAGCATGGGTTGCTAATATGACTAGGATTATCAACAACTAGCATGGGTTGCTAATATGACTAGGATTATCAACAACTAGCATGGGTTGCTAATATGACTAGGATCATCAACAACTAGCATGGGTTGCTAATATGACTAGGATCATGCCTTTGGCTGCTAGACAATGAAAGAAAGTTGATTTGAAAACCAGTAGAACAGGAGAGCACATATGAGGAAGTCTTTATAAAATAATTGCCTCCACGTTTCTACGGTGGAATTTTGCCTACAGACTACTTTAAAGCAAGGTAAGAAATGGCTCATGATATAAGGTAAAATGTCCAGGTTTCAAACAATTAAGGAACAGGAACAATATAGCGATGCCAATGATAGACCTAACCGTCTTCTGGTAGATGGAAAGGCTTTCCCAACAACCTTCTCTATTAAATGTTTACTAGCTACAAAGTAGCCTATTGCATCAATCCAGTGGCCGTTTTGTGAACTCCACCTCCTGTGTGCTACAGAAGAACACTAACCAAACAACAGTGCTAGGTGGATGCACAGTTGACTTAATGGGTAACTACACAATAACAATCTACATTTCTTAGATTGTTCCCAGACCTTAAAAGTGGTCTCCTGGTGTGGTTTAAGCATTGTTGTGGACTTCACAACAAGATTCTGGAATCACAGGTCCGTGGGGCGACGCACAATTGGCCTAGCGTCGTCCGGGTTAGGGAGGGCTTGGCCGGTAGGGATGTCCTTGTCTCCTCGCGCACCAGGGACTCCTGTGGCGGGCCAGGCGCAGTGCGCGCAAACCAAGGTTGCCAGGTGTGCGCGCAAACCAAGGTTGCCAGGTGCACAGTGTTTCCTCCAACACATTGGTAAGGCTGGCTTCCGGGAATGGATGCGCGCTGTGCGGCTTGGTTGGGTTGAGTATCGGATGCATGACTTTCAACCATTGTCTCTCCCGAGCCTGTACGGGAGTTGTAGCGATGAGACAAGCTAGTAGCTACTAAAACAATTGGATACCACGAAATTGGGGAGAAAAAGAGAACATTTAAAATTAAAATAAAAAATAAAAATAAAAAATCACGTTGTTTTCCAATTAACAAAAAAGTGTGACTTTGAGATTGAAAACCTGTGAATTTCTGACTCATTTCAGTCTAATTGATCTGTTTCAATAGTAAGCCTACTATTAGCCTACTTGCACAGTACAGCTTGGATTGGCCTGACTGTGAAAAACCAATATGGGATTCACCATTTTAGGTAATTCAGAGTGTATGTCACTGTTTCTCATATAATTTTTCACACAGTGCGCCTTTCCTTTGCTGGTCAGTATACACACTTCTCCAGGCTCCACTACACCACTGCTGTTAAAGAATGGAGGGGGAAAAAATCAGGAAGTTGGGATATGATTGATCATATTGGCAGCCATTCACACTCATGTCAGTGTTGAATGCAGAGATGATCATGACACAGAAGAACCCCCTATAGATATCAGTGACTATCAGCTATTCTCACTTGGTGTTTCCTGCTGAAATCAAACACAATGGTATGAAGAGAGGTCACAAACCATTCCGTCATATTGTCCCTGTGGCCATGCATTTATATTCTGTGTGAATGTCACACAGGTTTTTTGACAAACACCACTATCATGACACAAGGCGAGACCCAGATTCAGCCACAGGAGGCAGATGGTTGGAGTCTTACAATGTTTAACAATCCAAAAGGAGTAGGCAGGAGAATAGTTGTGGACAGGCAAAAGGTCAAAATCAGATCAGAGTCCAGGAGGTACAGAGTGGCAGAAAGGCTCATGGTCAAGGGAGGCAGAATGGTCAGGCAGGCGGGTCCAGAACAGGCAAGGGTCAAAACCGGGAGGCCTAGAAAAAAAGAGAATAACCAAGTCAGGAGTACGGGGAAAAATGCTGGTTGACTTGGAACACAGGAAACACAAGGATAAATACACTGGCCCAGCGAGACAGGAAACACAAGGATAAATACACTGGCACAGAGAGACCGGAAACTCAGGGATAAATACACTGGCACAGAGAGACCGGAAACTCAGGGATAAATACACTGGGGAAAACAAGTGACGCCTGGAGGGGGTGGAGACAAAAACGAGGACAGGTGAATCTGATCAGGGTGTGACAACCACCCTCAACCCTACACAGTGCACTAAATGGGAAATAGGGTGCCACTTTGGATGCAGAATATACTGTAGATCATGCAGAAAAACCTGACAGAGGAAGATCTTGTATTGAGTGTTAATTCTCCAGTGGTGACATTATAGTGATCTGATAATCCTTATCTGAACATTTAAAAGGCTGATATCTCCTGCAGCTGAGAGGAAATAGCCTGTCTTTAAAGCAGAATGGCATCTCTGAGTATCAAGCTAACACTCCAAATGCTATAAATGTGTTTATCACACACAATGTAGGATTTGAATAACACAAAACATTTATGGTGGTATAATGTTTGGAACAGACTTGTTTGTATTGTATTTTTGGTATGGGTGCGGTGCTGGTGGCATCTGTTGGCGAGCCTCTTCTGAAGCCATTTTCTGCATCCCAAATGGGCGCACATAGGGCTTTGTTCTAAAGTAGAATCTTTAAAAAAAGAGGTGCTTTCTAGAACTTAAAAGGGTTATTTGGCTGTCCCTGTAGGAGAACCCCTGTAAAACATTTTTGGTACCAGGTAGAACCTGTTTGGTTCCAGGTAGAACCCTTTTGAGTTACATGTAGAACCCTTTCTACAGAGGGTTCTACATGGAACCCAAAATAGTTCTATCTGGAACCAAAAAGCGATCAATAGAAGCTTTTGATACACACAAGCAAAAGCCAGACCCAGGCCGACAAACAGCGAGGCATCCTTTTTACCCTCAGCATCTTGGAGAGTGTTGCATACAGAGTCCTTTCTGAACCCTTTTTTAAAGTGTAGTGCTCTTTGTAGGGAATCTATTGCCATTTGGGACTCAGCCATTGTGTGTCTGTCTCCTAGATTAGCCTACAAATGAGATGCACAGTCATTCTGAAAGGTGCCGGAGCCGGACCGAGCAGCTGGCTGTTATTAACGTTAAACAAACATTTGCTCTGAGAGAGGGGGGGAGGAGAGGATTCTGTATGCAACACTCTCCAAAATGCTGAGGGTAAAATGGATGCCTCGCTGTTGTCGTCCTGGGTCTGGCTTTTGCTTGTGTGTATCAAAGCTTCTATTGATCGCTGCTCCATTTACACAGTCAATTAACACATTAAATGTTTACTCTGGTAAGCTGGTTTCAATGTAGAGGGACCACACAAATCTCTTTATCTCAGTTGTAGGCACGAATGGAAAAAAAAAAGATACAACAGATTTCATCAATAGTACATGCGGTAGGTAGTTTGCATGAGGGTTGATGCTCATAGGATCACAACTTAGTCTACCTACTACCTCTTATTGTGTATTGAACTTCCTTCCAGGCGGATCACTGAAGATCTAGGGTGAAGTTGCCCCTAGATGCTGATCTTAGGTCAGTTTAGCATTTCCCCACTAATGTTTAAGGTTAGGATTGGGGAATGGGCAGCAGATCCTAGCTCTATACAGTATCTAAGGAAACGTTCACCCCGGAGCGACCTCTGAGACTGTATTTCTATGCTTATGACTACCTGGGAGCCCAGGGGATGTGCACGCCCTGCATGCAGTTGCACATGATGGGAATTATCTGGAATGTTCCACTGTCATGGGAGGGAATTCTAATGATGGTTTCATATGTGTTCTGGTCCTGCCCAGGCACCCACTGTGACTGATGTCTGACCTTTGACCCTTGACCAGCATCAAACACATGTCAATCAACACTGTTGGCCAGACAACGGAAGATTTATGATTATTTAATGTTGAATGGTTAATTTCCAATGTATACAAGGGGTGCTCTTGGCAGTAATTCCTCCTGGAACCATGTTGATTTCATGCCCCCCTCCACCCCCCCCCACACACACACACACACACACACACACACACACACACACACACACACACACACACACACACACACACACACACACACACACACACACACACCTCTCTCGGCCAACACAGTCTCACCCTATTTTTCATCAAACTCCAATGGCCCTCCACAGCAATTAACCCTCCCCATTTCTCCCTCCATACATCCCTACCCCTCCCCTGATTGGATGTAAAGGAAAGGATTATGAGGGAGGGGAGGGGTGGGGTGTTGTCATTAGAGATTGGACAAATGCCATGTGAACGCAGCCGTCTTTCTCCCGGGTCGACCACAGAGTAATAAGCAGAAAGTCTGCCCTTGTTAGTCTTACTCTAATTACATTAATGCCTGTGTAATTCCTGGATAGAAAAGTAGGAGACGCCCCTCCTCCTTGTGAGGGAGTTTGTGTGTGTGGTAAACTGAGGGCATCTGTGTATGTAGCCTGTGGAGGACTGGTAGTATGTCTTGGTCTCTTTCTGCATGGATAAGTGTGTGTGTGTGTATCACGTGCCTCCCCAGAGAGGAGGGTAAATGCGTCTGCATGCTTCCCATCCGAAACAGTTCCGAAGAGTTGGTGCATATATTATAATGACATTTTGTGACGTTTTTGTTAGTTTTCGACTTTGGTACGTTTTTTAAATGTTTTACTGTTCAGGCGCACTAAATGTTTTCTTGAGGCAAGCCGAACTTCGGGAGCTGAAGTCTACACCCCTTCGTCTGTGATTGGTCATCTGTAGCTATTCTTCAATAAAGTCAACAAAAGATTACTTGTTTTAATGCACATTTTTTCATTGATAAATATTGCACCAAACATTTTTGTTAGATTTAAAATTGCGCCACTAAGATCTCCTCGTCTAAAACGTAAAAAGGAATGACCATTTTTTTTTAGTTCTCTTAGATTAATTCAGAGGTTGAGGGAGTTTATACTGGCCACGGCATCTCAAAATCGTCAAACCATACAATTATTTTCTTGTTTTTCAAGCTAAGGTCTTTTAAGGGTGTATGCAAGCACACTTGTTCAGTTCACCTAGCCGACTTCAACTAGCCGCCAGCCGAACTGAAGCATGCTGACGCCTTAACAGGGTTGTCTTGCCTGGTCTCTCTCTCTTTTGGATCTGACAAAACTTTACAAAAATATATTTGATTAAATGAAAACCAACACTTGGTGTCTGCATCATTTCCTTTACGGTTCTTATTCGGAATTGGATTGGAGTGATCTTAGATATAAAACCAAATAGCTTGCCAAATACAATGACAGAATAATCTCTCACAACATTAACTGTTGTTTTTGTGCTTCTTCTTGGTGCCATTTTGAATTTGATAGTTATCAAACAGTGTGAGTGCTTTTCAGCCTGTGAGAGAGATATAGTTTAGTTTTCTACTATATCTCTCTAACTGGCACTGCTGTTGTCCCATTGGGATTTTCTGACCAGGTGGCATGCAACTTTATGGCGGGTCACTCCCCGCTGTTTTATTCACTGATACAGAGTAGGAGTGCTGATTTAGGATCAGTTTTACATATTCCATTAGAATGAATCAGACTATTATTCTTTATTTTTTAATATATTCTTTAGGGGTGGATCAACTTTAACATTACAAATAGATTGTGGCTTCTATCAATGTAATTGTCTGCATCAATTCCAATCCCCATATATTTTTTATGACTATATATGTTATTTAAAAAAGATTGGTTGCAAGAATTGTGTATAATCATTTAATTGATAAACTGTATCAGTTCATAAACCATGTGCCATGGAATTGGTACATTGAAAATCTCTTCCCAACTATTTTGCATTCTGAATGGCATATCTGTAATTGTTTGGGTCCTTAAAACCTGTTTGGGATAGGGGGCAGCATTTTCACATTCGGATGAAAAGCGTGCCCAGAGTAAACTTCCTGCTACTCTGGCCCAGAAGCTAATATATGCATATTATTAGTAGTATTGGATAGAAAACACTCATTGCCCATCAAATATACAGTGTCTATGGGGTCATATTGCACTTCTAAGGCTTTCACTAGATGTCAACAGTCTTTAGAATGTTGTTTGAGGCTTCTACTGTGAAAGAGGGGGGAATGAGAGCTGATTCAGGGGTCTGCCAGAGTGGCATGATGCGCGCACACGTGAGAGCGACCTGCGTTCCATTGCAATTCTAAAGACAAAGGAATTCTCTGGTTGGAACATTCTTGAAGATTTATGTTAAAAACATCCTAAAGATTGATTCTATACATCGTTTGACATGTTTCTACGAACTGTAATATAAATTTTGGAACTTTTCATCTGAACCTTCGCATCGACTTGCCTGCGCTTCGTGAGTTTTGGATTTGTTTACCAAACGCGCTAGAAAAGGAGGTATTTGGACATAAATTATGGACTTTATCGAACGAAACAAACATTTATTGTGGAACTGGGATTCCTGGGAGTGCATTCTGATGAAGGTCATCAAATGTAAGTGAATATTTATAATGCTATTTCTGACTTTTACTGAGTCCACAACATGGCGGGAATCTGCATGGCTTGTTTTGTGTCTGAGCGCCGTACTCGGATTATTGCATGGTTTGCTTTTTTGAAATCTGACACAGCGGTTGCATTAACCTCTTGAAACTAGGGGGCACTAATTTCATTTTTGGAAAAATAACGTTCCCAAAATAAACAGGCTATTTTGTCAGGACAAGATGCTAGAATATGCATATAATTGACAGCTTATGATAGAAAACTCAAAGGTTTCCAAAACTGTACAAATATTGTCTGTGAGTATAACAGAACTGATATTGAACTGATATTGCAAGCGAAAGCCTGAGAAAAATCCAATCAGGAAGTGACTCATGTTTTGAAAGCTCTGCGTCCCTATTGAGCAGTGAATGGGCTATCAACCAGATTCCTCTTTCTATGTATTGCCCAAGGTGTCTACAGCATTTTGACGTAGTTTCACGCCTTTATTTTGAAGAATGAGCGTAAACGACTACATTGCGTAAGTGGCCGGCTGAGTACTCTCAGAGTAATCCTTGCGTAATAGACAGAGGTAGCTATTTTTCCTCCCGGTCTTACTGAAAATACAGCTGTTCCGGGTGATATATTATCGAATAGATATTTGAAAAACACCTTGAGGATTGATTATAAACAAAGTTTGCCATGTTTCTGTCGATATTATGGAGCGTTGTCGTGACCGCAATTTCCGGTCGAATTCTCAGCCAAACGTGAAGAACTAACGGAGCTATTTTGGCTACAAAAAAATCTTTATGGAAAAAAGGATCATTTGCTATCTAACTGGGAGTCTCGTGAGTGAAAACATCCGAAGCTCATCAAAGGTAAACATTTTAATTTGATTGCTTTTCTGATTTTCGTGACCAGGTTGCCTGCTGCTAGCTAGGCACAATGCTATGCTAGGCTATCGATAAAGTTACACAAATGCTTGTCTTGCTTTGGCTGTAAAGCATCATTTCTGAGATGACAGGGTGATTAACAAAAGGCGTTTCAATATATTTCACTTGTGATTTCATGAATATTAATATTTTCTAGAGGGATTTTTTGTCCGTTGCGTTATGCTAATTATTGTCAGTTGATGACAATTCTCCCAGATCCAGGAGGAGTAGATACAAGAGATTAAGGAGAAGTTATCTATAATTCTGTGCATAATAGTTGTATCTTTTATCAAAGTTTATTATGAGAATTTCTGTAAATTGATGTGGCTCTCTGAATATTCGCCGGATGTTTTCGAGGCACAACGTTATTGACCATAAAGCACCAATGTAAACTGAGATTTTTGGATATAAATATGAACTTTATCGAACAAAACATACATGTATTGTGTAACATGAAGTCCTATGAGTGCCATCTGATGAAGATCATCAAAGGTTAGTGATTCATTTTATCTATATTTCTGCTTTTTGTGACTCCTCTCTTTGGCTGGAAAATGGCTGTGTGTGTTTTTGTGACTCGGATCTGACCTAACATAATCACATGGTGTGCTTTCGCTGTAAAGTCTTTTTTTTTTCACTTCCGGGTTGGAGCGAGCGGTCGCATCCGCACTTCGCTCCGCAGGTAGTATAACTTTTCATTACATTTCATTACATTTCATTATAGTATAACGGTTTGATTTGTCTAATCTTAGCAATTTCTTCTTAGCTAGCTACATAGCCGTCTTTGTATCAAAGATAATTGCGTAATTATCGTATTTCGTTGTCCTAACGTAGTCTACACTGCTATCTGCCCAGCAGCTAGCCAGCTAGCAAACGTCCACCGTCTACCGAATAGCAGCACTGTAGAAACTATTACACTCAACTGAACGACTTGATTAGTGTAGTGTTAGCTAGCTACATAGTTGTCTTTGCTGTCTTCGTATCCAAGATAATTGTGTAGTTTAGAGTGTGTTGTCTTAGAGTGATTATCTTAATTTACTGAGGTTAGCTAGCCAGCTATTTGTCGTCCTTAACGTAGGAGACACTGCTAGCTAGCCAATAGCTAGCCAACGTCCACTGAATAGAACTTCCGCACTCAACAACCCGGTCGCATTCCGCTTCGCTCCACAGGTAGTATCACATTTTCATTTCATTTCATTACAGCGCAACGGTTTGATTTGTTTGATCGTAGCTAGCTACATAGCTAGCTACATAGCCGTCTTTGTATCAAAGATAATTGTGTAGTCTAGAGCGATTTTTCTAGGTTAGCTAGCCAGCTATTGTCGTTCTTTTAACGCAACGTAACGTAATCAACACTGCTAGCTAGCCAGCTAGCCCCCGAATAGCAGCACTGTAGAAACTATTACACTCAACGGAACGACTTGATTAGTGTAGTGTCAGCAACGCAGCCACTGCCAGCTAGCCTACAAAGTCAACAACGCAGCCACTGCCAGCTAGCCTACTTCAGCAGTACTGTATCATTTTAATCATTTTAGTCAATAAGATTCTTGCTACGTAAGCTTAAACTTTCTGAACATTCGAGACGTGTAGTCCACTTGTCATTCCAATCTCCTTGCATTAGCGTAGCCTCTTCTGTAGCCTGTCAACTATGTGTCTGTCTATCCCTGTTCTCTCCTCTCTGCACAGACCATACAAACGATCCACACCGCGTGGCCGCGGCCACCCTAATCTGGTGGTCCCAGCGCGCACGACCCACGTGGAGTTCCAGGTCTCCGGTAGCCTATGGAACTGCCGATCTGCGGCCAACAAGGCAGAGTTCATCTCAGCCTATGCCTCCCTCCAGTCCCTCGACTTCTTGGCACTGACGGAAACATGGATCACCACAGATAACACTGCTACTCCTACTGCTCTCTCTTCGTCCGCCCACGTGTTCTCGCACACCCCGAGAGCTTCTGGTCAGCGGGGTGGTGGCACCGGGATCCTCATCTCTCCCAAGTGGTCATTCTCTCTTTCTCCCCTTACCCATCTGTCTATCGCCTCCTTTGAATTCCATGCTGTCACAGTTACCAGCCCTTTCAAGCTTAACATCCTTATCATTTATCGCCCTCCAGGTCCCCTCGGATAGTTCATCAATGAGCTTGATGCCTTGATAAGCTCCTTTCCTGAGGACGGCTCACCTCTCACAGTTCTGGGCGACTTTAACCTCCCCACGTCTACCTTTGACTCATTCCTCTCTGCCTCCTTCTTTCCCCTCCTCTCCTCTTTTGACCTCACCCTCTCACCTTCCCCCCCTACTCACAAGGCAGGCAATACGCTCGACCTCATCTTTACTAGATGCTGTTCTTCCACTAACCTCATTGCAACTCCCCTCCAAGTCTCCGACCACTACCTTGTATCCTTTTCCCTCTCGCTCTCATCCAACACTTCCCACACTGCCCCTACTCGGATGGTATCGCGCCGTCCCAACCTTCGCTATCTCTCCCCCGCTACTCTCTCCTCTTCCATCCTATCATCTCTTCCCTCTGCTCAAACCTTCTCCAACCTATCTCCTGATTCTGCCTCCTCAACCCTCCTCTCCTCCCTTTCTGCATCCTTTGACTCTCTATGTCCCCTATCCTCCAGGCCGGCTCGGTCCTCCCCTCCCACCCCGTGGATTGACGACTCATTGCGAGCTCACAGAACAGGACTCCGGGCAGCCGAGCGGAAATGGAGGAAAACTCTCCTCCCTGCGGACCTGGCATCCTTTCACTCCCTCCTCTCTACATTTTCCTCCTCTGTCTCTGCTGCTAAAGCCACTTTCTACCACTCTAAATTCCAAGCATCTGCCTCTAACCCTAGGAAGCTCTTTGCCACCTTCTCCTCCCTCCTGAATCCCCCCCCCCTCCTCCCTCTCTGCAGATGACTTCGTCAACCATTTTGAAAAGAAGGTCGACGACATCCGATCCTCGTTTGCTAAGTCATGTGCTCTAACCCTATGCTCTGACCTCTTTCTCCCCTCTCTCCAGATGAAATCTCGCGTCTTGTGACGGCCGGCCGCCCAACAACCTGCCCGCTTGACCCTATCCCCTCCTCTCTTCTCCAGACCATTTCCGGAGACCTTCTCCCTTACCTCACCTCGCTCATCAACTCATCCCTGACCGCTGGCTACGTCCCTTCCGTCTTCAAGAGAGCGAGAGTTGCACCCCTTCTGAAAAAACCTACACTCGATCCCTCCGATGTCAACAACTACAGACCAGTATCCCTTCTTTCTTTTCTCTCCAAAATCTTTTGAACGTGCCGTCCTTGGCCAGCTCTCCCGCTATCTCTCTCAGAATGACCTTCTTGATCCAAATCAGTCAGGTTTCAAGACTAGTCATTCAACTGAGACTGCTCTTCTCTGTATCACGGAGGCGCTCTGCTCTGCTCTCATCCTTCTAGACCTATCGGATGCCTTCGATACTGTGAACCATCAGATCCTCCTCTCCACCCTCTCCGAGTTGGGCATCTCCGGCGCGGCCCACGCTTGGATTGCGTCCTACCTGACAGGTCGCTCCTACCAGGTGGCGTGGCGAGAATCTGTCTCCTCACCACGCGCTCTCACCACTGGTGTCCCCCAGGGCTCTGTTCTAGGCCCTCTCCTATTCTCGCTATACACCAAGTCACTTGGCTCTGTCATAACCTCACATGGTCTCTCCTATCATTGCTATGCAGACGACACACAATTGATCTTCTCCTTTCCCCCTTCTGATGACCAGGTGGCGAATCGCATCTCTGCATGTCTGGCAGACATATCAGTGTGGATGACGGATCACCACCTCAAGCTGACCCTCGGCAAGACGGAGCTGCTCTTCCTCCCGGGGAAGGACTGCCCGTTCCATGATCTCGCCATCACGGTTGACAACTCCATTGTGTCCTCCTCCCAGAGCGCTAAGAACCTTGGCGTGATCCTGGACAACACCCTGTCGTTCTCAACTAACATCAAGGTGGTGGCCCGTTCCTGTAGGTTCATGCTCTACAACATCCGCAGAGTACGACCCTGCCTCACACAGGAAGCGGCGCAGGTCCTAATCCAGGCACTAGTCATCTCCCGTCTGGATTACTGCAACTCGCTGTTGGCTGGGCTCCCTGCCTGTGCCATTAAACCCCTACAACTCATCCAGAACGCCGCAGCCCGTCTGGTGTTCAACCTTCCCAAGTTCTCTCACGTCACCCCGCTCCTCCGCTCTCTCCACTGGCTTCCAGTTGAAGCTCGCATCCGCTACAAGACCATGGTGCTTGCCTACGGAGCTGTGAGGGGAACGGCACCTCAGTACCTCCAGGCTCTGATCAGGCCCTACACCCAAACAAGGGCACTGCGTTCATCCACCTCTGGCCTGCTCGCCTCCCTACCACTGAGGAAGTACAGTTCCCGCTCAGCCCAGTCAAAACTGTTCGCTGCTCTGGCCCCCAATGGTGGAACAAACTCCCTCACGACGCCAGGACAGCGGAGTCAATCACCACCTTCCGGAGACACCTGAAACCCCACCTCTTTAAGGAATACCTAGGATAGGTTAAAGTAATCCTTCTCACCCCCTCAAAAGATTTAGATGCACTATTGTAAAGTGGCTGTTCCACTGGATGTCATAAGGTGAATCCACCAATTTGTAAGTCGCTCTGGATAAGAGCGTCTGCTAAATGACTTAAATGTAAATGTAAATGTAAATGAAATCAGACACGATGGGTAGACTAACTAGAAGTTAATTGAGCTTTAATTTCACGTCCTGCCTTTTCAGCGGAATGTTGCCGAGTGGTTCCGCTAGCGGAAGAAGTTTAACCTCTCTGTGTTAAAACCAAATTATGCCCAAATTATATTACGTTTTGGATAAGAAAACAATGCAAGTTTTACATTACCATGTAGTTTACCAATAAAATGTTCTGACGGTGAAGTGGACATACTTGGTATATCCCAAAAGAAAGAAATTATCTGACTACAATACAATATTGTAGAAAGTTAGCAATAATATATATATAAGCTCTTGCCACCATGGAAAGAAAAATACATGTCTATTTGTGGAAAAATGACCCTGATGAACTCTTTAATAATATCCCAGTTTACCTATTTGCTTATGGGCCTGCCTACACCTAATGAACAGATTTTTGAATTATATGAGCATTAGACCTCTCACTAAAGGCTTCAGACATACAACAGTTATACTTAAGTCCGAACTGGTCTCTAGCAGATTAGTAAGAATGGCTCACCACGGGTTCAAGAATGGCCCTTTCCCTTTATTCAGATTACAACCTCTCAAATATACTAATTTATTTAAAAAACATAATAAAATTATATTTGTAAATTATATCATAAATAGGACTGGTGGAGTTATGTCACACATGCAGCTATCAGAAGTATATGGAAATGTCTGCTCTATCCAAAATTACAATGACTAATTGCAACATTACCGCAAAAATAGAAGAGGCAAGTAGAATGGGGAGAAAGTAAGGAACTTGTCTGTCGGCCCTGCAATAAAGACCAAAATTGGTTAAAGAGAATTGTGATGATTAATAAAGGTATAACATTTTCATTTAAAACAATTATCTAGATCCTCTATGAGGCTATGGAGGGATCAAAATTGTGGATTTAAAAGAAAACATGAATCTTCAGCTTATAATGACACCTTTGTTTTTAAGCCCTGTATTTCTAGCCCCTTGATATTATTGTTGGATTTGATTTCAATAGCTAACATTTTGATGGTCATAATAAATACATATGCCGATAGTGGACAACCTTGTCTTACTCCTCTTGACAGTTGAATACTTTCTGAGAAGTAGCCATTATTAAAAATGTTACACCTTGGGTTATTATACATAACTTTAAACCATTTTATAGAGATTTTCCAAAATTGAAATATTCCAGGCATTTATATATCAATTCCAATTGTACTTTATCAAAAGCCTTTTTCAAAGACCGCTATGAATACCAGGCCTGGTTTCCCAGATTTTTCATAGTATTATATTGTTTCCAGTACTTGCCTTTTTAATATGTGCTATGCACTTTGCTAGAATTTTTGCATCACAACACGGAAGTGCAAGGCGCCTCCAATTTTTTAATGGACTGGATCTTATATTTACCATCTGGGTCCTGTTTCAGTAACAGTGAAATCAGACTGGTATGCAGTTAAAGGCCATAATTGCATCAATAAGTTCCTCCTCTGTAATTCGGCCTTCACATGAGTCTTTTTGTACAGCTGTTAAACAAGTTAGGAAGCCTTTATGTGCGGAGATAACACTGACCGCACGGCCTGCAGATGTACACTACACATTACCCTCTGTACACTCTGTCCCTGCACTAAGTGATTACAGTACTGTACTAGTTCACTTCCCAAAGCATGCAATGCAAACACAAAGGTGCAGCCTGGTTATAGGGATGATAGTGATCTTAGTATGCTGCTTGGAGAAAAGGGGATTCATCTGTGTTTTGTGCTGTCATGTCAATTGTGTGTCGTAGAAAGAATATGTTAGAGGTTCATTCATTCTACATCAGTTTTCCAGCAATCGCTAAGCACACAAACACCGCCATCAGCTCTCTGGCACCCACATGCATTAATTAAGTAATTTCTCCTGTGAGTCCATCTTTAAAATTTGATTTGTCACCGAATACAACAGGTGCAGGTAGACCTTACAGTGAAATGCTTACCTACAAGCCCAAAACCAACAATGCAGTTTTAAGCAAAATACAGTTGAAGTCAGAAGTTTACATACACCTTAGCCAAATACATTTTAACTCAGTTTTTCCACAATTCCTGACATTTAATCCTAGTAAATATTCCCTGTTTTAGGTCAGTTAGGATCATCACTTTGTTTGAAGAATGTGAAATGTCAGAATAATTGTAGAGAGTGATTTATTTCAGATTTTATTTATTTCATCACATTCCCAGTGGGTCAGAAGTTTACATACACTCAATTAGTATTTAGTAGAATTGCCTTTAAATTGTTTAACTTGGGTCAAACATTTCGTGGAGCCTTCCACATGCTTCCCATGATAAGTTTGGTGAATTTTGGCCCATTCCTCCTGGCAGAGCTGGTGTAACTGAGTCAGGTTTGTATGCCTCCTTGCTCGCACACACTTTTTCAGTTCTGCCCACAAATGTTCCATGGGATTGAGGTCAGGGCTTTGTGATGGCCACTCCAATACCTTGACTTTGTTGTTCTTAAGGCATTTTGCCACAACTTTGGAAGTATGCTTGGGGTCATTGTCCATTTGGAAGACCCATTTGCGAGCAAGCTTTAACTTCCTGACTGATGTCTTGAGATGTTGCTTCAATATATCCACATAATTTTCCAGCCTCATGATGACATCTATTTTGGGAAGTGCACCAGTCCCTCCTGCAGCAAAGCACCCTCACAACATGATGCTGCCACCCCCGTGCTTCACAGTTGGGATGGTGATCTTCGGCTTGCAAGTATCCCCCTTTTTCCTCCAAACATAACGATGGTCATTATGGCCCAACAGTTCTATTTTTGTTTCATCAGACCAGAGGACATTTCTCCAAAAAGTACGATCTTTGTCCCCATGTGCAGTTCATACCGTAGTCTGGCTTTTTTTTATGGCAGTTTTGGAGCAGTGGCTTCTCCCGTCATGAGCGGACTTTCAGGTTATGTCGATATAGGACTCGTTTTACTGTGGATATAGATACTTTTGTACCTGTTTCCTCCAGCATCTTCACAAGGTCCTTTGCTGTTGTTCTGGCATTGATTTGCACTTTTCGTACCACATTACGTTCATCTCTAGGAGACAACGCGTCTCCTTTCTGAGTGGTATGACGGCTGCGTGGTCCCATGGTTTTTATACTTGCATACTATTGTTTGTACAGGTGGAAATTGCTCCAAGGATGAACCAGACTTGTGGAGGTCTACAATTTCTTTTCTGAGGTCTTGGCTGATTTATTTAGATTTTCCTATGATGTCAAGCAAAGAGGCACTGAGTTTGAAGATAGGCCTTGAAATACATTGAAATACATCCACAGGTACACCTCCAATTGACTGAAATTATGTCAAATAGCCTATCAAAAGCTTCTAAAGCCATGACATCATTTTCTGGAATTTTCCAAGCTATTTAAAGGCACAGTCAACTTCGTGTATGTAAACCCCACAAAGTAGATGTCCTAACCGACTTGCCAAAACTATAGTTTGTTAACCTGTTGCGACGAGCAATCCCGTATCCGGGAGCGTAATTATAGCCTCAAGCTCATTACCATAACACAACGTTAACTATTCATGAAAATCACAAATGAAATGAAATAAATATATTGGCTCATAAGGTTAGCCTTTTGTTAACAACACTGTCATCTCAGATTTTCAAAAAACGCTTTTCAACCATAGCTACACAAGCATTTGTGTGAGAGTATTGATAGCTAGCATAGCATTAAGCCTAGCATTCAGCAGGCAACATTTTCACAAAAACAAGAAAAGCATTAAAATAAAATAATTTACCTTTGAAGAACTTCAGATGTTTTCAATGAGGAGACTCTCAGATAGCAAATGTTCAGTTTTTCCAAAAATATTATTTGTGTAGGAGAAATCACTCCGTTTTGTTCATCACGTTTGGCTAAGAAAAAAAAATGAAAATTCAGTCATTACAACGGCAAACTGTTTTCAAAATTAACTCCATAATTATCGACAGAAACATGGCAAACGTTGTTTAGAATCAATCCTCAAGGTGTTTTTCACATCTATTCGACGATAAATCACTCTTGGCAGTTTGGTTTCTCTGAACAAAATGGAAAAATGCATGCACCTGGAGATTACGCAATAGTTTCGACGGAGGACACCGAGCGGACACCTGGTAAATGTAGTCTCTTGTGGTCAATTTTCAAATGATATGCCTACAAATACGTCACAATGCTGCAGACACCTCGGGGACACGTCAGAAAGTGTAGACTCATTCCTTGCGCATTCACAGCCATATAAGGAGACATTGGAACACAGCGCATTCAAAATCTGGCTCACTTCCTGTATGAAATTTCATCTTGGTTTCGCCTGTAGCATTAGTTCTGTGGCACTCACAGACAATATCTTTGCAGTTTTGGAAACGTCAGAGTGTTTTCTTTCCAAAGCTGTCAATTATATGCATAGTCGAGCATCTTTTCGTGACAAAATATCTTGTTTAAAACGGGAACGTTTTTCATCCAAAAATGAAATACTGCCCCCAGAGGTTCAAGAGGTTAACAATACATTTGTGGAGTTTTAATGACTCCAACCTAAGTGTATGTACACTTCTGACTTCAACTGTACCTAAAAAACAGAAAGAAATTAAAGTAACAAAGAATTAAAGATCAGCAGTAAAATAAATATAGCGAGGCTATATACAGGGGGTACCGGTACAGAGTCAATGTGTGGGGGCACTGGTTAGTCAAGGTAATTGAGGTAATATATACATGTGGGTAGTGTTATTAAAGTAACTTATACATAGATCATATCATAGAGCAGACAGGCTCTGCAGCTATTGCCTTAGTAGTGTGAAGCAGGACCTGTGTGATGGACGATTCTGGGCTTCAGAGTGAAGGAAGGCTGTGAGTGTTCGTGATTGTGTGTGTGTGTGTGTGTGTGTGGCAGGAAAGGCTGGCTAATGAGCTGTTGCTGTAAGGCCCAGCTTTTATTGCTGTCTGTCTGGCTGCTTCATGGCAGAGGAGCTCCACTTAAGGGTTGTCGGTTTTATACCACGCACACACACACACCCTCCCTGGGGTGCCCCCTTTTGCTGCCCCCCCGATCCGCCCCTCCCTGGGAGCTAGTAAAGGGCATTAATCCAAAGGAGATTGGTGAAAAACCAAGGTCCACATTTACTGACACACACAGGGCAACGGACCCTGGACCTTTGGTGAGTGTGTCTGTCTGTCTATGTGGGTGTGTGTCTATGTATTGGCACACAGCTGCAGCAGCTAGTTGGAAGTAGAAAATAGTAGTGGTACCATGCCATGAGGAGAATAATCCGCAGGTAGTACTAATACTGTGGAGTAGCGTGTGTGTTCTGTGGCTTGTAGCACACATAGGATGCATCCCAAATGGCACCCTATTCCCTTTGTCGTGTACTACTTTTGAGAGCGCACTCTGAAATTGTCCCCACATCGATTTCCCCCACATCGATTGGGACAACAGTAGTGCTCAATGGAGGTGCGGGGATAGTGTGTTACTGAAATGGCACCCTATTTCCTATACACTGCACTACTGTTGATGAGAACTCTGTGGGTCCTGGTAAAAAGTAGTGCACCTCATCGGGAATAGGGTACCATTTTGGACACAACCATGGACTGTTTATAGTGGAAGGAGGCTCTGCAGCTTGACTAATTCAACTCAGGATGAGAATGGTGACAACAGTGCCTCTAACCTGCTGTCAGGAATGGTGTTCTGGCAATGCATTTACAGTGAGGGGTAGTCATAGGCTTAGACAAGTACTTTGTTACAATACAAGCTTGTCTGATGGGGTTTCGGTGTGCCTCTAGTGGATTGTGCAAACTTTTCTCACCTTGCATCGAGTGATAGTCTTCAAATAAGTGTGAGTCTTCCATAGAAAGAACTAAACATTTGAAACCCTGAAATCATGATTTTTAAGAGACAATTTCCCATCTTTAATCCCTTATTTAGACAGTCAATCTGGCAATCGTCATTAGATGATTCTGGTTCCTTCTGTGTAAATGTTGTCTCCATCTTCCAAATACACACCGTCGTCTGCCAGAAAACAGATCGCCCAACTGTATAGTATTGATTTTATGACTAGAGACTGGAGGATGGCGGAATGCCTGAAGCTTTTTCACCTTTTCTTCTCTGGATATGTCCAAGGACAAAGAATACCACCTGTTCGGGTTTTCACCTTTTTTATTCTGCAAGCATGAAATGGATTATGGACATAATTTTGTAGATAAAAACATTAATAAACTGGGTGGTTCGAGCCCTGAATGCTGATTGGATGAAAGCCGTGGTATACCACGGGTATGATAAAACATTTATTTTTACTGTTCTAATTACATTGGTAACCAGTTTAAAATAGCTATAAGGCACCTCAGAGGTTTGTGGTATATGGCCAATATACCATGGCTAATAGCTGTATCCAGACACTCCGCTTTGCGTTGTGCATAAGAACAGCCATTAGCCGTGGTATATTGGTCATATACCATACCCCCTCGTGCCTTACTGCTTAAGCAACCATCTGGACCTGTATTTCACCACTAATTGCTTGCTCTCAAAACCTCTCTCTTTTTAGAAATCACTTTTCTATTAAATGATAATGGACTCTTGATCGAAGCAGTATTATAGTAATTTATCACTATGTCCTGTTTTCAGTTGATTTCTTACAGTACTAGTATTGTCTCCTGTTGCCATGCCAACAGCTCTTCCATTATGGGATGTTTGATTGGCGCTGAGGGATGCTTTGAGAACGAGCTCCAAGGATTGTCACTGCCATGGCGGTGACGGCCAAAAGTGACCAGTTGTTATATTGCCAGCCAGCGCCTTTTTCTGAAAATATTTCATTAAGTTTGTAACTGCAGCGGTTGAACGACAGCCTAGGGTCCTCTGTATGGAGAGTTATACCCGCTCTCCCCATTATTTACAATACCGTGACAAGATAGAACATGAAGTGGCCTGGGTTATGTCATCTGTGTTGGTGCTACACAGTGTCAGAGAGAGGCCGAGTGCAGCAGGCACAATTTACAGTATCTGCAGTACGGTTAAAATGGTTGAGTGTGTTTTGGAGGGTTTTCCACATCGTGTTGTGTTGCAGCGGCAAGAATGACCCCTCCATGTATCATTTATACTCTCCTACTCTCCAGCTGATGGTTATTGGGCTCTCGTAGGCTTTTATTGCCTCAATTGAATATGATTGATAAGTTCAGAGAGAGTGGGGAATAGTGTGGTGGTGGTGGTGTTGAGGGTAGTGGATGGAGGGATGGAGGCAGGGATGGAATTTAAGGGTTTTGGACACTGGCCAGCCAGGCTAGTGGACTGCAATTTTTACTAGCCCCGGTCCGAAGTCTGTGGCATGCGGTATATCAAAAGACCACATTTTACTAGCCGGTGGGCTAGTTTGGCACATTTTCCACTAGCCGGTCTGAAAAGTGCTAGCCATGGGCTAGCTTGATTTCCATCGCTGGATGGAGGGACGGTATAATGCCGATCACTGTAATTCATTATAGCAGTGTCAGTCAGTAAGTGTTTATTCATTATTCCTTTTGTAACAGATCATTTGGGGCCCATCTAGAAGAAATGGGTGATATTTCTCTTCAGGCTTAATTTGGGGACTCCTTCATATCATCATCTTCATATTCCCTTCTCACTAGGGTGTCATTAAAGTCTTCTGGTAATATGGACTGTAATGCATAGTTACAGGCTACTCAATATTGCATTAGGTTTGCCATTCTGCATGTTACACATATTCTCCCTGAGTGGGAGAAGACCGCAAGAGGGAATTTCCCACAGAATTAAATAGAACAATATGTATGTATCTCTATGGAATTTCCCACTAAAGCATTTGAAATAGAAATAGCCTGCGTCTCAAATGGCACCCTATTCCCTATGTAGTGCACTACTTTTGATCAGAGAACCTATGGGCCTTGGTCAACAGTAGTACATTATATAGGGAATAGGGTGCCATTTTGGATGCAAACTTAGTAGCAGTATTGGAATTGTTGACAGGCACAACATAACTTCCCTCTACTCATTCCCTCCTGTGACTGAGACTGAATAACAACTTCAGTGTATTCTGAGGTAGTCACCTCTCCAGTAATTACAAACCTGATTAGCATTTTTGTGGTGGCTCAGAGATTAGCATAACCATTAAGAGTATAAAACATTTTTCCCTAGAAAGAAAACAAACATGGCAACCTAAAAAAATGGGACCTTAGTCTTTGTTTTGCATCAGAATCAGACGTACCGTCTTGGTCTAAATGGAATGTTGTGCTGCTATCTATTGGACGTCAGCAGTTACACGACTAGAAGGTCATTGGTCTGTATCTCAATGTGGACAACAATTAATTGTAATGTCTGCATAATGTACAGAAAGGGGAGTCCAATTACGGGTGAGGATATGCATGTGCTGCCCTGTTATTCATGAGGCTGGTAAGGATGCTGATTGTTTGTGATGACTGCTTAGCTAGAGCAGAGGGACAAACACACACAAGCGTGTGCACGTGAACACATGCAGACTTACAAATATAGACAATCATTTTGTGGCTGAGAATCTTGCTGCACCGTAGGAAATGCAGATGAGTTTCATGATGTACCTAAATTCCCAGAAACACAGCTTTAGACTGTTGCTCCACATATTTGTTCCTTCATTAATTTTGTATGACTGTTATAAATATTTGTTATTTTATACATTTTCCATGTCCTCTGTTTTATGCCTTCTTCACACCGTCAGTCATGTAATGGTGTTATGAGTCCAAAATGGCTGATTCTAGTCCCTATATATTTCACTACTTCTGACCAGGGCCCATATGTAAACTCAAAGTAGTGCACTATGAAGAGAATAGGTTGCCATTTGGGACGAATCCAATGTTGGTTAACACATTTCTGTGGGCTGCTTTCAGGGTGATGGGTATTGTGACCCGTGGGGGTCAGGAGCATGACTTCCTCTGTGATAGATGGCAAATGTAAATGTCAGATATGTCTGGCACGGAAAGGTCTGGCTGCCTGTGATTGTGCACTAAATGAGCTGTGACGGAGCAGAGAGGAACAGAGGGAAAAGGCCCTGGCTACCAGGTGACACACATATGGACAGGCGGACCGACGGAGAAGGAAGAGGACTGTAGAAGAGATGATAAACCTCACATACAGTAACAGCAAAGATATTTATAACTAACCCAATATATTTCATCTGTCTCGTTTACAGTGGGAACAAATTAAGTATAGTGGGCAGAACAAGCAAGGAGGTGGGCAAACCAAGCACGAGCTAGCGAGATCCTATTGGCACCTTGTAGCATGTATTTGCATATTTCCGTTCGGGAACGCTTCCTCTGTGAAGTGCAGCAAAGACCCTCCTTCTGAACAATGTCATTTTTTACAACTTTGGCAAAGCGCCAAGTCTATAAAACTTAGTGCACTGTGTTCGTAACAGATTGTAGTTTTTGGAACAGAAACATTTATTGAGATCAGATGTTTCATTGTCTGCCTAGTTTCACCTAGTTCCATCCTCTCCCACTACCTGCGACTGGACTTCATCTCACTCTCATATTTGGTGGTGAGAGAACTTTGTAAACGGATGCTTCAGCTTTATAGCCCCCTATGACAGGCCTTGATTACCCCTTCTGTCTGTGGTAACAGTAAGAATCTAAAGCAGCGGAGTGTCAGTATTGTAGGTACACAGTGTATTCTCTAAACTGGACACTGACTGATGACCTATTTATATTGCCTATAGATAGGTCGCCTGGGCAGTATAGTACATCAGAGTATTGAGTAATTACCAGTAATGGTGTAAAATCTCAGCCTGCATTTTGCTATTGTGTTTTTGTTTTCTACCTAAATGCCCAGGGATCTGACTGGTGAGTCCTCAGAGTATTTCCCCCTCTTGGCAAACAAGACCACAATGGTCTCTGCTTCAAACACCTACAGTACACCGTTTGTAGCCTACCGGTTGAATATTCACCGTGTGACTGAATGTTTCCACAATCACCAGATAGACAGAGAAACATCACACAATAAAGAAACAGCCAAAGATATGGATGGAGACACGCTATCTCTCTGTCGCAAACTCTCAAACCAGGCTAGAATAGTTACATCACAGCTCTCCTACAGGACTAAACCGCAGCAGCGAGATGTCTTGTTGAATGCTGCAACTCCCGCACAAAAGGGACCAGGGAGCGATAATGTTAGCACCTATTTAATTCATTTATTCAGGAGAGTAATTGAAATATTAACACAGTCGCCAGACACCAGAGAGCTGCGCAGAGCGTCCCAGCCAGAGTCTGTTCTCCCGCGCCACCCGACACAGAGGCAGAATATTTTATTTACACACTCCTTTCCACGCTCATACACCCCCACCCCTCGTACTGAATGCCTCCCTCCTTCCCTGCCTTTCTCTATCTCTGAAGGTTAACACATTCATTCCCCATTTACACACTTCAAGGGATCATTCTAACCCTCGTCAGAGCAGAGGGATGACAATGATTCACATCTATAGATACACAAAGGATTTGTTTGTGATCACCTTGTTTGTTCTGCGTTTCCCACACGTAGCACCAGTTTCCTGTAGAATGCGACCTGCTGTAGAACATGTTAAATACTCAGTCAGCCCTCTAGAGAAAGGAGAGAAGGAGGGGGCGTCAGGTTTAAGTTAGTGTTGTGTGTTTATCGACTACTAACCTTCTACTGCAGTGGGCTAAGTCAGGGTCACACAGAGTGAATTTTGGTAGTCTTAAACAAATCTACTTTAAAACAAAAGTATACACCTCACACACATGGTTATGAGCTTAAAAAGAGAAGGCACTTGTACCATGTCAGATATAGCTGAAAGATAGAGAAATACAGTGCCTTGCGAAGTATTCGGCCCCCTTGAACTTTGCGACCTTTTGCCACATTTCAGGCTTCAAACATAAAGATATAAAACTGTATGTTTTTGTGAAGAATCAACAACAAGTGGGACACAATCATGAAGTGGAACCACGTTTATTGGATATTTCAAACTTTTTTAACAAATCAAAAACTGAAAAATTGGGCGTGCAAAATTATTCAGCCCCCTTAAGTTAATACTTTGTAGCGTCACCTTTTGGTGCGATTACAGCTGTAAGTCGCTTGGGGTATGTCTCTATCAGTATTGCACATCGAGAGACTGACATTTTTTCCCATTCCTCCTTGCAAAACAGCTCGAGCTCAGTGAGGTTGGATGGAGAGCATTTGTGAACAGCAGTTTTCAGTTCTTTCCACAGATTCTCGATTGGATTCAGGTCTGGACTTTGACTTGGTCATTCTAACACCTGGATATGTTTATTTTTGAACCATTCCATTGTAGATTTTGCTTTATGTTTTGGATCATTGTCTTGTTGGAAGACAAATCTCCGTCCCAGTCTCAGGTCTTTTGCAGACTCCATCAGGTTTTCTTCCAGAATGGTCCTGTATTTGGCTCCATCCATCTTCCCATCAATTTTAACCATCTTCCCTGTCCCTGCTGAAGAAAAGCAGGCCCAAACCATGATGCTGCCACCACCATGTTTGACAGTGGGGATGGTGTGTTCAGGGTGATGAGCTGTGTTGCTTTTACGCCAAACATAACGTTTTGCATTGTTGCCAAAAAGTTCAATTTTGGTTTCATCTGACCAGAGCACCTTCTTCCACATGTTTGGTGTGTCTCCCAGGTGGCTTGTGGCAAACTTTAAACAACACTTTTTATGGATATCTTTAAGAAATGGCTTTCTTCTTGCCACTCTTCCATAAAGGCCAGATTTGTGCAATATACGACTGATTGTTGTCCTATGGACAGAGTGTCCCACCTCAGCTGTAGATCTCTGCAGTTCATCCAGAGTGATCATGGGCCTCTTGGCTGCATCTCTGATCAGTCTTCTCCTTGTATGAGCTGAAAGTTTAGAGGGACGGCCAGGTCTTGGTAGATTTGCAGTGGTCTGATACTCCTTCCATTTGAATATTATCGCTTGCACAGTGCTCCTTGGGATGTTTAAAGCTTGGGAAATCTTTTTGTATCCAAATCCGGCTTTAAAATTCTTCACAATAGTATCTCGGACCTGCCTGGTGTGTTCCTTGTTCTTCATTATGCTCTCTGCGCTTTTAACGGACCTCTGAGACTATCACAGTGCAGGTGCATTTATACGGAGACTTGATTACACACAGGTGGATTGTATTTATCATCATTATTCATTTAGGTCAACATTGGATCATTCAGAGATCCTCACTGAACTTCTGGAGAGAGTTTGCTGCACTGAAAGTAAAGGGGCTGAATAATTTTGCACGCCCAATTTTTCAGTTTTTGATTTGTTAAAAAAGTTTGAAATATCCAATAAATGTCGTTCCACTTCATGATTGTGTCCCACTTGTTGTTGATTCTTCACAAAAAAATACAGTTTTATATCTTTATGTTTGAAGCCTGAAATGTGGCAAAAGGTCTTAAAGTTCAAGGGGGCCGAATACTTTCGCAAGGCACTGTATATTCAATTTTGAGTGTGCATCCCAGTATTACACTTTATACATTACAGAAGACTGAAATATAACAAAACAGTTTGACATAGAAACACCGGATTTTCGGCTTTCTTACATTTTTTTATGTTGATTAATTATGAAATTATGAAAAGTACTATTAACACTCCACCTATGTGGCCACTAGTCATATGACTGCAGGAAAGTACTGCTGGAGTGAGAGTTTCACTGAAAGGAGATGTGAATACTGTTCTGCAGGACACAGTACAGTCACTGACAAATGCTTCCTGCATCTGCACACGGCTGTCACTGTCACTGTTCTCTGTTCCAAAATTCCATGCAGGCTTGATGTGAAACAGCGGTTGCAGGTACACAGGATGGGAAACAGAGATTGAGGAAGGGAGGTGTGTATGTATGTGGGGAGGACATGGCAACGGTGGCAGAGTTGGCGTGGTTGGTCGGGGCGTTTCTGCAGGGAATAGGTTTCGGGAGACGTGCTTCCACTGTCACGTCTTGGTTGGCACGGCAGCAGCAGCGACAGAGGCGGCGAGGAAACCACCACCCAGGGGAGGGAGAGATGGGTCCCTCAGCCTCCCCCCTCTCTCTCCCCCCTCCCCACCCCAGGCTTCATCAAAGGGAAGAAATTAAATGCATGGAGATGGAACTGCCTCGAGCGATCACAATCGCAGCACTGCCTGGGCTTGGGCCTGTGTCTCTGTATGTGGGTGGGAACAGAATGGTAGGAGGGGGAGAGGGAAGGAGGGAGGGATAAAGGGGGGTGTATAGGTAACCTACTGCCCTCAGGCTGTATTTCGAATGGCTCCATATTCCTTTAATAGTGCAATACATTATAGGAAAGATATTGTTACTTGGGAAATAGCCCTGGTCAGCCATGCTCTCTCTCTCTCTCTCTCTCTCTCTCTCTCTCTCTCACACTACCTGTTAGCAGCTTGTGTTGTGTAGTAGTGTTGTGTTGAATAGGGGTGGGGCTAGTGTTGTGTACTAGTGTTGTGTTGAATAGGGGTGGGGCTAGTGTTGTGTACTAGTGTTGTGTTGAATAGGGGTGGGGCTAGTGTTGTGTACTAGTGTTGTGTTGAATAGGGGTGGGGCTAGTGTTGTGTACTAGTGTTGTGTTGAATAGGGGTGGGGCTAGTGTTGTGTACTAGTGTTGTGTTGAATAGGGGTGGGGCTAGTGTTGTGTACTAGTGTTGTGTACTAGTGTTGTGTTGAATAGGGGTGGGGTTAGTGTTGTGTACTAGTGTTGTGTTGAATACGGGTGGGGCTAGTGTTGTGTACTAGTGTTGTGTAGTAGTGTTGTGTTGAATAGGGGTGGGGCTAGTGTTGTGTACTAGTGTTGTGTTGAATAGGGGTGGGGCTAGGGATGTGTACTAGCGTTGTGTTGAATAGGGGTGGGGCTAGTGTTGTGTTCTAGTGTTGTGTTGAATAGGGGTGGGGCTAGTGTTGTGTACTAGTGTTGTGTTGAATAGGGGTGGGGCTAGTGTTGTGTTGAATAGGGGTGGGGCTAGTGATGTGTTGAATAGGGGTGGGGCTAGTGTTGTGTACTAGTGTTGTGTACTAGTGTTGTGTTGAATAGGGGTGGAGCTAGTGTTGTGTACTAGTGTTGTGTACTAGTGTTGTGTTGAATAGGGGTGGGGCTAGTGTTGTGTTGAATAGGGGTGGGGCTAGTGTTGTGTACTAGTGTTTTGTTGAATAGGGTGGGGCTAGTGTTGTGTACTAGGGTTGTGTACTAGTGTTGTGTTGAATAGGGGTGGGGCTAGTGTTGTGTACAAGCGTTGTGTTGAATAGGGGTGGGGCTAGTGTTGTGTACAAGCGTTGTGTTGAATTGGGGTGGGGCTAGTGTTGTGTACTAGTATTGTGTTGAATAGGGGTGGGGCTAGTGTTGTGTTGAATAGGGGTGGGGCTAGTGTTGTGTACTAGTGTTGTGTTGAATAGGGGTGGAGCTAGTGTTGTGTACTAGTGTTGTGTACTAGTGTCGTGTTGAATAGGGGTGGGGCTAGTGTTGTGTTGAATAGGGGTGGGGCTAGTGTTGTGTTGAATAGGGGTGGGGCTAGTGATGTGTTGAATAGGGGTGGGGCTAGTGTTGTGTAGTAGTGTTGTGTTGAATAGGGGTGGGGCTAGTGTTGTGTACTAGTGTTGTGTTGAATAGGGGTGGGGCTAGTGTTGTGTACTAGTGTTGTGTTGAATAGGGGTGGGGCTAGTGTTGTGTACTAGTGTTGTGTACTACTGTTGTGTTGAATAGGGGTGGGGATAGTGTTGTGTACTAGTGTTGTGTTGAATAGGGGTGGAGCTAGTGTTGTGTACTAGTGTTGTGTTGAATAGGGGTGGTGCTAGTGTTGTGTTGAATAGGGGTGGGGCTAGTGTTGTGTATTAGTGTTGTGCTGAATAGGGGTGGGGCTAGTGTTGTGTACTAGTGTTGTGTACTGGTGTTGTGTTGAATAGGGGTGGAGCTAGTGTTGTGTACTAGTGTTGTGTACTAGTGTTGTGTTGAATAGGGGTGGGGCTAGTGTTGTGTTGAATAGGGGTGGGGCTAGTGTTGTGTACTAGTGTTGTGTTGAATAGGGGTGGGGCTAGTGTTGTGTACTAGTGTTGTGTTGAATAGGGGTGGGGCTAGTGTTGTGTACTAGTGTTGTGTACTAGTGTTGTGTTGAATAGGGGTGGAGCTAGTGTTGTGTACTAGTGTTGTGTTGAATAGGGGTGGGGCTAGTGTTGTGTTGAATAGGGGTGGGGCTAGTGTTGTGTACTAGTGTTGTGTTGAATAGGGGTGGGGCTAGTGTTGTGTACTAGTGTTGTGTACTAGTGTTGTGTTGAATAGGGGTGGAGCTAGTGTTGTGTACTAGTGTTGTGTTGAATAGGGGTGGGGCTAGTGTTGTGTTGAATAGGGGTGGGGCTAGTGTTGTGTACTAGTGTTGTGTTGAATAGGGGTGGGGCTAGTGTTGTGTACTAGTGTTGTGTTGAATAGGGGTGGGGCTAGTGTTGTGTACTAGTGTTGTGTTGAATAGGGGTGGGGCTAGTGTTGTGTTGAATAGGGGTGGGGCTAGTGTTGTGTACTAGTGTTGTGTTGAATAGGGGTGGGGTTAGTGTTGTGTACTAGTGTTGTGTTGAATACGGGTGGGGCTAGTGTTGTGTACTAGTGTTGTGTAGTAGTGTTGTGTTGAATAGGGGTGGGGCTAGTGTTGTGTACTAGTGTTGTGTTGAATAGGGGTGGGGCTAGGGATGTGTACTAGTGTTGTGTACTAGTGTTGTGTTGAATAGGGGTGGGGCTAGTGTTGTGTTCTAGTGTTGTGTTGAATAGGGGTGGGGCTAGTGTTGTGTACTAGTGTTGTGTTGAATAGGGGTGGGGCTAGTGTTGTGTTGAATAGGGGTGGGGCTAGTGATGTGTTGAATAGGGGTGGGGCTAGTGTTGTGTACTAGTGTTGTGTACTAGTGTTGTGTTGAATAGGGGTGGAGCTAGTGTTGTGTACTAGTGTTGTGTACTAGTGTTGTGTTGAATAGGGGTGGGGCTAGTGTTGTGTTGAATAGGGGTGGGGCTAGTGTTGTGTACTAGTGTTTTGTTGAATAGGGGTGGGGCTAGTGTTGTGTACTAGGGTTGTGTACTAGTGTTGTGTTGAATAGGGGTGGGGCTAGTGTTGTGTACAAGCGTTGTGTTGAATAGGGGTGGGGCTAGTGTTGTGTACAAGCGTTGTGTTGAATTGGGGTGGGGCTAGTGTTGTGTACTAGTATTGTGTTGAATAGGGGTGGGGCTAGTGTTGTGTTGAATAGGTGTGGGGCTAGTGTTGTGTACTAGTGTTGTGTTGAATAGGGGTGGAGCTAGTGTTGTGTACTAGTGTTGTGTACTAGTGTCGTGTTGAATAGGGGCTAGTGTGGGGCTAGTGTTGTGTTGAATAGGGGTGGGGCTAGTGAGTAGTGTTGTGTTGAATAGGGGTGGGCTAGTGTTGTGTACTAGTGTTGTGTTGAATAGGGGTGGGGCTAGTGTTGTGTACTAGTGTTGTGTTGAATAGGGGGGCTGTGTTGGCTAGTGTTGTGTTACTGAAATAGGGGTAGGGCTAGTGTTGTGTAATAGTGGAGCTTGTGTGTACTAGTGTTGTGTTGAATAGGGTGTTGGGAATAGTTTTGTGTACTAGTGTTGTGTTGAATAGGGGTGGAGCTAGTGTTGTGTACTAGTGTTGTGTTGAATAGGGGTACTAGTGTTGTGTTGAATAGGGGTGGGGCTAGTGTTGTGTACTAGTGTTGTGTGAATAGGGGTACTAGTGTTGTGTACTAGTGTTGAATAGGGGTGGTACTAGTGTTGTGTACTAGTGTTGTGTTGAATAGGGGTGGGGCTAGTGTTGTGTACTAGTGTTGTGTTGAATAGGGTGGGGCTAGTGTTGTGTACTAGTGTTGTGTTGAATAGGGGTGGGGCTAGTGTTGTGTACTAGTGTTGTGTTGAATAGGGGTGGGGCTAGTGTTGTGTACTAGTGTTGTGTTGAATAGGGGTGGGGCTAGTGTTGTGTACTAGTGTTGTGTACTAGTGTTGAATAGGGGTGGGGCTAGTGTTGTGTACTAGTGTTGTGTTGAATAGGGTGGGGCTAGTGTTGTGTACTAGTGTTGTGTTGAATAGAATAGTGTTGTGTACTAGTGTTGTGTTGAATAGGGTGGGGCTAGTGTTGTGTACTAGTGTTGTGTACTAGTGTTGTGTTGAATAGGGGTAGTGTTGTGTACTAGTGTTGTGAATACTAGTGTTGTGTTGAATAGGGGTGGGGCTAGTGTTGTGTACTAGTGTTAGTGTTGTGTTGAATAGGGTGGAGCTAGTGTTGTGTACTAGTGTTGTGTTGAATAGGGGTGGGGCTAGTGTTGTGTACTAGTGTTTTGTTGAATAGGGGCTAGTGTTGTGTAGTAGTTGTGTACTAGTGTTGTGTTGAATAGGGGTGGGGCTAGTGTTGTGCGTTGTGTTGAATAGGGGTAGTGTTGTGTACTAGTGTTGTGTTGAATAGGGGTATTGGGGCTAGTGTTGTGAATACTAGTGTTGTGTACTAGTGTTGTGTTGAATAGGGGTGGGGCTAGTGTTGTACTAGTGTTGTGTACTAGTGTCGTGTTGAATAGGGGGTGTTTGTGTTGAATAGGGGTGGGGCTGTGTTGTGTTGAATAGGGGTGGGGCTAGTGTGTTGAATAGGGGTGGGGCTAGTAGTGTTGTGTTGAATAGGGGTGGGGCTAGTGTTTGTGTGGGGCTAGTGTTGTGTACTAGTGTTGTGTTGAATAGGGGTGGGGCTAGTGTTGTGTACTAGTGTTGTGTTGAGTGTTGTGTTGAATAGGGGTGGGGCTAGTGTTGTGTATTAGTGTTGTGCTGAATAGGGGTGGGGCTAGTGTTGTGTACTAGTGTTGTGTACTGGTGTTGTGTTGAATAGGGGTGGAGCTAGTGTTGTGTACTAGTGTTGTGTACTAGTGTTGTGTTGAATAGGGGTGGGGCTAGTGTTGTGTTGAATAGGGGTGGGGCTAGTGTTGTGTACTAGTGTTGTGTTGAATAGGGGTGGGGCTAGTGTTGTGCTAGTGTTGTGTTGAATAGGGGTGGGGCTAGTGTTGTGTACTAGTGTTGTGTACTAGTGTTGTGTTGAATAGGGGTGGAGCTAGTGTTGTGTACTAGTGTTGTGTTGAATAGGGGTAGTGTTGTGTTGAATAGGGGTGGGGCTAGTGTTGTGTACTAGTGTTGTGTTGAATAGGGGTGGGCTAGTGTTGTGTACTAGTGTTGTGTACTAGTGTTGTGTTGAATAGGGGTGGAGCTAGTGTTGTGTACTAGTGTTGTGTTGAATAGGGGTGGGGCTAGTGTTGTGTTGAATAGGGGTGGGGCTAGTGTTGTGTACTAGTGTTGTGTTGAATAGGGGTGGGGCTAGTGTTGTGTACTAGTGTTGTGTTGAATAGGGGTGGGGCTAGTGTTGTGTACTAGTGTTGTGTTGAATAGGGGTGGGGCTAGTGTTGTGTTGAATAGGGGTGGGGCTAGTGTTGTGTACTAGTGTTGTGTTGAATAGGGGTGGGGTTAGTGTTGTGTACTAGTGTTGTGTTGAATACGGGTGGGGCTAGTGTTGTGTACTAGTGTTGTGTAGTAGTGTTGTGTTGAATAGGGGTGGGGCTAGTGTTGTGTACTAGTGTTGTGTTGAATAGGGGTGGGGCTAGGGATGTGTACTAGTGTTGTGTACTAGTGTTGTGTTGAATAGGGGTGGGGCTAGTGTTGTGTTCTAGTGTTGTGTTGAATAGGGGTGGGGCTAGTGTTGTGTACTAGTGTTGTGTTGAATAGGGTGGGGCTAGTGTTGTGTTGAATAGGGGTGGGGCTAGTGATGTGTTGAATAGGGGTGGGGCTAGTGTTGTGTACTAGTGTTGTGTACTAGTGTTGTGTTGAATAGGGGTGGAGCTAGTGTTGTGTACTAGTGTTGTGTACTAGTGTTGTGTTGAATAGGGGTGGGGCTAGTGTTGTGTTGAATAGGGGTGGGGCTAGTGTTGTGTACTAGTGTTTTGTTGAATAGGGGTGGGGCTAGTGTTGTGTACTAGGGTTGTGTACTAGTGTTGTGTTGAATAGGGGTGGGGCTAGTGTTGTGTACAAGCGTTGTGTTGAATAGGGGTGGGGCTAGTGTTGTGTACAAGCGTTGTGTTGAATTGGGGTGGGGCTAGTGTTGTGTACTAGTATTGTGTTGAATAGGGGTGGGGCTAGTGTTGTGTTGAATAGGTGTGGGGCTAGTGTTGTGTACTAGTGTTGTGTTGAATAGGGGTGGAGCTAGTGTTGTGTACTAGTGTTGTGTACTAGTGTCGTGTTGAATAGGGGTGGGGCTAGTGTTGTGTTGAATAGGGGTGGGGCTAGTGATGTGTTGAATAGGGGTGGGGCTAGTGTTGTGTAGTAGTGTTGTGTTGAATAGGGGTGGGGCTAGTGTTGTGTACTAGTGTTGTGTTGAATAGGGGTGGGGCTAGTGTTGTGTACTAGTGTTGTGTTGAATAGGGGTGGGGCTAGTGTTGTGTACTAGTGTTGTGTACTACTGTTGTGTTGAATAGGGGTGGGGATAGTTTTGTGTACTAGTGTTGTGTTGAATAGGGGTGGAGCTAGTGTTGTGTACTAGTGTTGTGTTGAATAGGGGTGGTGCTAGTGTTGTGTTGAATAGGGGTGGGGCTAGTGTTGTGTACTAGTGTTGTGTACTAGTGTTGTGTTGAATAGGGGTGGAGCTAGTGTTGTGTACTAGTGTTGTGTACTAGTGTTGTGTTGAATAGGGGTGGGGCTAGTGTTGTGTTGAATAGGGGTGGGGCTAGTGTTGTGTACTAGTGTTGTGTTGAATAGGGGTGGGGCTAGTGTTGTGTACTAGTGTTGTGTACTAGTGTTGTGTTGAATAGGGGTGGGGCTAGTGTTGTGTACTAGTGTTGTGTTGAATAGGGGTGGGGCTAGTGTTGTGTACTAGTGTTGTGTTGAATAGCGGTGGGGCTAGTGTTGTGTACTAGTGTTGTGTAATGGTGTTGTGTTGAATAGGGGTGGGGTTCGTGTTATGTTCTAGTGTTGTGTACTAGTGTTGTGTTGAATAGGGGTGGGGCTAGTGTTGTGTACTAGTGTTGTGTTGAATAGGGGAGGGGCTAGTGTTGTGTACTAGTGTTGTGTTGAATAGGGGTGGGGCTAGTGTTGTGTACTAGTGTTGTGTTGAATAGGGGTGGGGCTAGTGTTGTGTACTAGTGTTGTGTTGAATAGGGGTGGGGCTAGTGTTGTGTTGAATAGGGGTGGGGCTAGTGTTGTGTACTAGTGTTGTGTTGAATAGGGGTGGGGCTAGTGTTGTGTTGAATAGGGGTGGGGTTAGTGTTGTGTTGAATAGGGGTGGGGCTAGTGTTGTGTTGAATAGGGGTGGGGCTAGTGTTGTGTTGAATAGGGGTGGGGCTAGTGTTGTGTACTAGTGTTGTGTACTAGTGTTGTGTTGAATAGGGGTGGGGCTAGTGTTGTGTACTAGTGTTGTGTTGAATAGGGGTGGGGCTAGTGTTGTGTACTAGTGTTGTGTTGAATAGGGGTGGGGCTAGTGTTGTGTACTAGTGTTGTGTACTAGTGTTGTGTTGAATAGGGGTGGGGCTAGTGTTGTGTACTAGTGTTGTGTTGAATAGGGGTGGGGCTAGTGTTGTGTACTAGTGTTGTGTACTAGTGATGTGTTGAATAGGGGTGGGGCTAGTGTTGTGTACTAGTGTTGTGTTGAATAGGGGTGGGGCTAGTGTTGTGTACTAGTGTTGTGTTGAATAGGGGTGGGGCTAGTGTTGTGTACTAGTGTTGTGTTGAATAGGGGTGGGGCTAGTGTTGTGTACTAGTGTTGTGTTGAATAGGGGTGGGGCTAGTGTTGTGTTGAATAGGGGTGGGGCTAGTGTTGTGTTGAATAGGGGTGGGGCTTGTGTTGTTTACTAGTGTTGTGTTGAATAGGGGTGGGGCTAGTGTTGTGTCCTAGTGTTGTGTTGAATAGGGGTGGGGCTAGTGTTGTGTTGAATAGGGGTGGGGCTAGTGTCGTGTACTAGTGTTGTGTACTAGTGTTGTGTTGAATAGGGGTGGGGCTAGTGTTGTGTTGAATAGGGGTGGGGCTAGTGTTGTGTACTAGTGTTTTGTTGAATAGGGGTGGGGCTAGTGTTGTGTTGAATAGGGGTGGGGCTAGTGTCGTGTACTAGTGTTGTGTACTAGTGTTGTGTTGAATAGGGGTGGAGCTAGTGTTGTGTACTAGTGTTGTGTTGAATAGGGGTGGGGCTAGTGTTGTGTACTCGTGTTGTGTTGAATAGGGGTGGGGCTAGTGTTGTGTACTAGTGTTGTGTACTCGTGTTGTGTTGAATAGGGGTGGGGCTAGTGTTGTGTTGAATAGGGGTGGGGCTAGTGTTGTGTTGAATAGGGGTGGGGCTAGTGTTGTGTACTAGTGTTGTGTTGAATAGGGGTGGGGCTAGTGTTGTGTACTAGTGTTGTGTTGAATAGGGGTGGGGCTAGTGTTGTGTACTCGTGTTGTGTTGAATAGGGGTGGGGCTAGTGTTGTGTACTAGTGTTGTGTACTAGTGTTGTGTTGAATAGGGGTGGAGCTAGTGTTGTGTACTAGTGTTGTGTTGAATAGGGGTGGGGCTAGTGTTGTGTTGAATAGGGGTGGGGCTAGAGTTTTGTTGAATAGGGTGGGGCTAGTGTTGTGTTGAATAGGGGTGGGGCTTGTGTTTGTTTACTAGTGTTGTGTTGAATAGGGGTGGGGCTTGTGTTGTTTACTAGTGTTGTGTTGAATAGGGGTGGGGCTAGTGTGGTGTACTAGTGTTGTGTTGAATAGGGGAGCTAGTGTTGTGTACTAGTGTTGTGTACTAGTGTTGTGTTGAATAGGGGTGGGGCTAGTGTTGTGTTGAATAGGGGTGGGGCTAGTGTTGTGTACTAGTGTTGTGTTGAATAGGGTGGGGCTAATGTTGTGTACTAGTGTTGTGTACTAGTGTTGTGTTGAATAGGGGTGGGGCTAATGTTTGTGTACTAGTGTTGTGTACTAGTGTTGTGTTGAATAGGGGTGGGGCTAGTGTTGTGTACTAGTGTTGTGTTGAATAGGGGTGGGGCTAGTGTAGTGTACTAGTGTTGTGTTGAATAGGGGTGGGGCTAGTGTTGTGTTGAATAGGGGTGGGGCTAGTGTTGTGTTGAATAGGGGTAGTGTTGTGTACTAGTGTTGTGTTGAATAGGGGTGGGGCTGGTGTTGTGTTGAATAGTGTTGTGTACTAGTGTTGTGTTGAATAGGGGTGGGGCTAGTGTTGTGTACTAGTGTTGTGTTGAATAGGGGTGGGGCTAGTGTTGTGTACTAGTGTTGTGTACTAGTGTTGTGTTGAATAGGGGTGGTACTAGTGTTGTGTTGAATAGGGGTGGGGCTAGTGTTGTGTACTAGTGTTGTGTACTAGTGATGTGTTGAATAGGGGTGGGGCTAGTGTTGTGTACTAGTGTTGTGTTGAATAGGGGTGGGGCTAGTGTTGTGTACTAGTGTTGTGTTGAATAGGGGTGGGGCTAGTGTTGTGTACTAGTGTTGTGTTGTTGAATAGGGGTGGGGCTAGTGTTGTGTACTAGTGTTGTGTACTAGTGTTGTGTTGAATAGGGGTGGGGCTAGTGTTGTGTTGAATAGGGGTGGGGCTAGTGTTGTGTACTAGTGTTGTGTACTAGTGTTGTGTTGAATATGGGTGGAACTAGTGTTGTGTTGAATAGGGGTGGGGCTAATGTTGTGTACTAGTGTTGTGTACTAGTGTTGTGTTGAATAGGGGTGGGGCTAGTGTTGTGTACTAGTGTTGTGTACTAGTGTTGTGTTGAATAGGGGTGGGGCTAGTGTTTTGTACTAGTGTTGTGTACTAGTGTTGTGTTGAATATAGGTGGGGCTAGTGTTGTGTACTAGTGTTGTGTACTAGTGTTGTGTTGAATAGGGTGGGGCTAGTGTTGTGTACTAGTGTTGTGTACTAGTGTTGTGTTGAATAGGGGTGGGGCTAGTGTTGTGTACTAGTGTTGTGTACTAGTGTTGTGTTGAATAGGGGTGGGTGTTGCTAGTGTTGTGTACTAGTGTTGTGTTGAATAGGGGTGGGGCTAGTGTTGTGTTGAATAGAGGTGGGGCTAGTGTTGTGTACTAGTGTTGTGTACTAGTGTTGTGTTGAATAGGGGTGGGGCTAGTGTTGTGTACTAGTGTTGTGTACTAGTGTTGTGTTGAATAGGGGTGGGGCTAGGGTTGTGTTGAATAGGGGTGGGGCTAGTGTTGTGTACTAGTGTTTTGTTGAATAGGGGTGGGGCTAGTGTTGTGTTGAATAGGGGTGGGGCTAGTGTTGTGTACTAGTGTTGTGTACTAGTGTTGTGTTGAATAGGGGTGGAGCTAG
Source organism: Oncorhynchus keta (assembly GCF_023373465.1). Lineage (NCBI taxonomy): Eukaryota > Metazoa > Chordata > Actinopteri > Salmoniformes > Salmonidae > Oncorhynchus > Oncorhynchus keta. The sequence goes on from NC_068439.1 coordinate 20,584,116, forward strand.
TGTTGTGTACTAGTGTTGTGTTGAATAGGGGGGGCTAGTGTTGTGTACTCGTGTTGTGTTGAATAGGGTGGGGCTAGTGTTGTGTACTAGTGTTGTGTACTCGTGTTGTGTTGAATAGGGGTGGGGCTAGTGTTGTGTTGAATAGGGGTGGGGCTAGTGTTGTGTTGAATAGGGGTGGGGCTAGTGTTGTGTACTAGTGTTGTGTTGAATAGGGGTGGGGCTAGTGTTGTGTACTAGTGTTGTGTTGAATAGGGGTGGGGCTAGTGTTGTGTACTCGTGTTGTGTTGAATAGGGGTGGGGCTAGTGTTGTGTACTAGTGTTGTGTACTAGTGTTGTGTTGAATAGGGGTGGAGCTAGTGTTGTGTACTAGTGTTGTGTTGAATAGGGGTGGGGCTAGTGTTGTGTTGAATAGGGGTGGGGCTAGAGTTTTGTTGAATAGGGGTGGGGCTAGTGTTGTGTTGAATAGGGGTGGGGCTTGTGTTGTTTACTATTGTTGTGTTGAATAGGGGTGGGGCTTGTGTTGTTTACTAGTGTTGTGTTGAATAGGGGTGGGGCTAGTGTCGTGTACTAGTGTTGTGTTGAATAGGGGTGGAGCTAGTGTTGTGTACTAGTGTTGTGTACTAGTGTTGTGTTGAATAGGGGTAGGCTAGTGTTGTGTTGAATAGGGGTGGGGCTAGTGTTGTGTACTAGTGTTGTGTTGAATAGGGGTGGGGCTAATGTTGTGTACTAGTGTTGTGTACTAGTGTTGTGTTGAATAGGGGTGGGGCTAATGTTTGTGTACTAGTGTTGTGTACTAGTGTTGTGTTGAATAGGGGTGGGGCTAGTGTTGTGTACTAGTGTTGTGTTGAATAGGGGTGGGGCTAGTGTAGTGTACTAGTGTTGTGTTGAATAGGGTGTGTTGTGTTGAATAGGGGTGGGGCTAGTGTTGTGTTGAATAGGGGTGGGGCTAGTGTTGTGTACTAGTGTTGTGTTGAATAGGGGTGGGGCTAGTGTTGTGTACTAGTGTTGTGTTGAATATGGGTGGGGCTAGTGTTGTGTACTAGTGTTGTGTACTAGTGTTGTGTTGAATATGGGTGGGGCTAGTGTTGTGTACTAGTGTTGTGTACTAGTGTTGTGTTGAATAGGGGTGGGGCTAGTGTTGTGTACTAGTGTTGTGTACTAGTGTTGTGTTGAATAGGGGTGGGGCTAGTGTTGTGTACTAGTGTTGTGTACTAGTGTTGTGTTGAATAGGGGTGGGGCTAGTGTTGTGTTGAATAGAGGTGGGGCTAGTGTTGTGTACTAGTGTTGTGTACTAGTGTTGTGTTGAATAGGGGTGGGGCTAGTGTTGTGTACTAGTGTTGTGTACTAGTGTTGTGTTGAATAGGGGTGGGGCTAGTGTTGTGTTGAATAGGGGTGGGGCTAGTGTTGTGTACTAGTGTTTTGTTGAATAGGGGTGGGGCTAGTGTTGTGTTGAATAGGGGTGGGGCTAGTGTCGTGTACTAGTGTTGTGTACTAGTGTTGTGTTGAATAGGGGTGGAGCTAGTGTTGTGTACTAGTGTTGTGTTGAATAGGGGTGGGGCTAGTGTTGTGTACTCGTGTTGTGTTGAATAGGGGTGGGGCTAGTGTTGTGTACTAGTGTTGTGTACTCGTGTTGTGTTGAATAGGGGTGGGGCTAGTGTTGTGTTGAATAGGGGTGGGGCTAGTGTTGTGTTGAATAGGGGTGGGGCTAGTGTTTGTGTACTAGTGTTGTGTTGAATAGGGGTGGGGCTAGTGTTTTGTACTAGTGTTGTGTTGAATAGGGGTGGGGCTAGTGTTGTGTACTCGTGTTGTGTTGAATAGGGGTGGGGCTAGTGTTGTGTACTAGTGTTGTGTACTAGTGTTGTGTTGAATAGGGGTGGAGCTAGTGTTGTGTACTAGTGTTGTGTTGAATAGGGGTGGGGCTAGTGTTGTGTTGAATAGGGGTGGGGCTAGAGTTTTGTTGAATAGGGGTGGGGCTAGTGTTGTGTTGAATAGGGGTGGGGCTTGTGTTGTTTACTATTGTTGTGTTGAATAGGGGTGGGGCTTGTGTTGTTTACTAGTGTTGTGTTGAATAGGGGTGGGGCTAGTGTCGTGTACTAGTGTTGTGTTGAATAGGGGTGGAGCTAGTGTTGTGTACTAGTGTTGTGTACTAGTGTTGTGTTGAATAGGGGTGGGGCTAGTGTTGTGTTGAATAGGGGTGGGGCTAGTGTTGTGTACTAGTGTTGTGTTGAATAGGGGTGGGGCTAATGTTGTGTACTAGTGTTGTGTACTAGTGTTGTGTTGAATAGGGGTGGGGCTAATGTTGTGTACTAGTGTTGTGTACTAGTGTTGTGTTGAATAGGGGTGGGGCTAGTGTTGTGTACTAGTGTTGTGTTGAATAGGGGTGGGGCTAGTGTAGTGTACTAGTGTTGTGTTGAATAGGGTGGGGCTAGTGTTGTGTTGAATAGGGGTGGGGCTAGTGTTGTGTTGAATAGGGGTGGGGCTAGTGTTGTGTACTAGTGTTGTGTTGAATAGGGGTGGGGCTGGTGTTGTGTTGAATAGGGGTGGGGCTAGTGTTGTGTACTAGTGTTGTGTTGAATAGGGGTGGGGCTAGTGTTGTGTACTAGTGTTGTGTTGAATAGGGGTGGGGCTAGTGTTGTGTACTAGTGTTGTGTACTAGTGTTGTGTTGAATAGGGGTGGTACTAGTGTTGTGTTGAATAGGGGTGGGGCTAGTGTTGTGTACTAGTGTTGTGTACTAGTGATGTGTTGAATAGGGGTGGGGCTAGTGTTGTGTACTAGTGTTGTGTTGAATAGGGGTGGGGCTAGTGTTGTGTACTAGTGTTGTGTTGAATAGGGGTGGGGCTAGTGTTGTGTACTAGTGTTGTGTACTAGTGTTGTGTTGAATAGGGCTGGGGCTAGTGTTGTGTACTAGTGTTGTGTACTAGTGTTGTGTTGAATAGGGGTGGGGCTAGTGTTGTGTTGAATAGGGGTGGGGCTAGTGTTGTGTACTAGTGTTGTGTACTAGTGTTGTGTTGAATATGGGTGGAACTAGTGTTGTGTTGAATAGGGGTGGGGCTAATGTTGTGTACTAGTGTCGTGTACTAGTGTTGTGTTGAATAGGGGTGGGGCTAGTGTTGTGTACTAGTGTTGTGTACTAGTGTTGTGTTGAATAGGGGTGGGGCTAGTGTTTTGTACTAGTGTTGTGTACTAGTGTTGTGTTGAATATGGGTGGGGCTAGTGTTGTGTACTAGTGTTGTGTACTAGTGTTGTGTTGAATATGGGTGGGGCTAGTGTTGTGTACTAGTGTTGTGTACTAGTGTTGTGTTGAATAGGGGTGGGGCTAGTGTTGTGTACTAGTGTTGTGTACTAGTGTTGTGTTGAATAGGGGTGGGGCTAGTGTTGTGTACTAGTGTTGTGTACTAGTGTTGTGTTGAATAGGGGTGGGGCTAGTGTTGTGTTGAATAGAGGTGGGGCTAGTGTTGTGTACTAGTGTTGTGTACTAGTGTTGTGTTGAATAGGGGTGGGGCTAGTGTTGTGTACTAGTGTTGTGTACTAGTGTTGTGTTGAATAGGGGTGGGGCTAGTGTTGTGTACTAGTGTTGTGTACTAGTGTTGTGTTGAATAGGGGTGGGGCTAGTGTTGTGTTGAATAGAGGTGGGGCTAGTGTTGTGTACTAGTGTTGTGTACTAGTGTTGTGTTGAATAGGGGTGGGGCTAGTGTTGTGTACTAGTGTTGTGTTGAATAGGGGTGGGGCTAGTGTTGTGTACTAGTGTTGTGTACTAGTGTTGTGTTGAATAGGGGTGGGGCTAGTGTTGTGTACTAGTGTTGTGTTGAATAGGGGTGGGGCTAGTGTTGTGTACTAGTGTTGTGTTGAATAGGGGTGGGGCTAGTGTTGTGTACTAGTGTTGTGTACTAGTGTTGTGTTGAATAGGGGTGGGGCTAGTGTTGTGTACTAGTGTTGTGTTGAATAGGGGTGGGGCTAGTGTTGTGTACTAGTGTTGTGTTGAATAGGGGTGGGGCTTGAGGTGTAACCTCAAGGAAATATCCTGTCATTATGAGACCAAGGACACTCTGGTTTTGCCAGGGACCCTGCTGCCGACACGTCTCCTGATTATTGTGTAACAGATTGATTAACCCCTCGAGTGGAATCACCCTTTTAATCATAATGTCACTTGGCTCGGCTGCTGCTCTACTCTCATGGGCCGAGCGGCTCATTTGTAAATATTTCTTGCCACATGGAGCTGATCTGCTTGCGTATGCCGCTGTAAGCTTGTTCTACCATGATTAATTCTGGTACCACCACCAAATCAATGTTTATTTTTTGTGTGTTTTAATCACTCCAGAGCATAGTTACTGTCAAGAGGGATATGACAGCTTAAATATGATTTGGTATGCATTTGGTATTATGACAACATCGTAAATGACATTTACCGGTAATTAATCACATATGAATGCTTTCACTTCTATTTTGTGGTACTGGGATTCGGGAGGAGGCCCTTTATATATTTGTCAGACATGAATGACAATGTCGGACCTCAAACAGCCAAAAGGTAACATGCATCGTGATGGAAATGTACCCCCCATTAGGAATTTATCCTTAGACAGCGTGAATAGATTTGGATACTGTCTGGGCTTGAATAATTAATCATTTAAGTTATATTCACATTAATTAAGTCTAATTGCTTATAACACAGATCAAGCCTGGGAATCCAAACCGAATGCAGATCCGTTTCCCAATCTATTGCTTCATCTCACTGATTCAATTAAAAAGGAACCCAATTCAGTTTGGATTCCCAGGCTACCAGGGATCCTCCCAAGAGACACAGAATGCAACAAAACATCTTCAGATGTTTTTTTTGACGACCCATTCTAATCCGATATCAGACCCCTAGGAATCTCAGCTGTTGTTGTTGTCAGAGTGTATACTGCGGGTCGGTGCCAGGAATGAAGAGGGAACAAGAAGAAGAAGAAGACGAGATGCTTGGATTTGAATCTGCTCTTGAACTTTCTCTGAATGGAGTGATAAACGAAGGGATAGTAGTCAGAGGAGGTGAGCTGGGAGTCTATCTAATCTGCTGATTTAGCTCTTGGGTTTCGCTTTACAGAAAGAGCAAAATGGGGGTGACAGAGAGTAAGGAAGAGAGGGATAAGAAAGAGAGAGGATAAGAGAGGGGGAGATGAGAGAGAGAAGATGAGGGGCAGAGGAAAGGAGAGTGAAAAGAGATGCAGAGAGAGAGAACGAGGACGAGAGAGGATTTACCCTGACTTAACCTGTTTTACCCTAACTGAGAGTAGTCAAACTAGAACACAGTGAAGTTAGAGGAGGGGGCGGGGCTTCATTAATAACTGACAGCCCCACCGGCGAAAGGGGAGGTAAAAATGTCACGCTTGTTTACGTCATGCTGTTATTTGAAAATCAGTCACAGGCACCAAATATGCTTGAATTCTACAGGAGTCAACTGTCACTTGGGTTATATTCCAATTTCTCATTTAAAGAAGCTTCAAAGACACTTGGGTCACACTCATCTGGAATAATCTGGTTTCCAGGCTCACATAAAAATCCCAATCTTCTTGCTTTCTGAGAATGTATGTGTTTTAATTGTTGGAAAGAAATAGAGACCCAAAATAGATAATACAAAAGTTCTCTCTCAGTGAAAACATGAGCTTGTTTTTGTTGTATCAAACGACACAAACCCGAAGGCAGTCAGAAAACCAACCCAATAAAGCCTTTCACCTCTTGATCAAACATTTGTCACTTTTTCAATCCGTTTTACATTCTTGTTCAGCAGTGAGGCAAATCAAAGAACAAAGAATAATGACTCACTCACCCATTACTTTAAGACAACAACATGCCACCTAAGAAAAAACATAATGTGTTTGTTGGCCTTTTATTTTGGCATCCAGGAGCCCTAGAGCTATGGGTATTGTCTCCCTCAACTCATCCCTGATTTCTTTCCCCATCTTCTTTCTGTTTCTCTCTCTCTCTTTCTCTCTCTCTCTTTCACTCTCTCTCTCTCTTTCTCTCTCTCTTTCACTCTCTCTCTGTCTCTTTCTCTCTCTCTTTTTCGCTCTCTCTCCTTCTTTCTCTCTCCATCTCTCTCTTTCTCTCTGTCTCTCAATTCAATTCAAGGGCTTTAGTGGCATGGGAAAGATATGTTAACATTGCCAAAGCAAGTGAAGTAAATAATAAACAAAAGTGAAATAAAGAATAAAAATGAACAGTAAACATTACACGCACAGAAGTTCCAAAATAATAGACATTACAAATGTCATATTATGTATATACAGTGGGGCAAACAAGTATTTAGTCAGCCACCAATTGTGCATCTTCTCCCACTTAAAAACATGAGAGGCCTGTAATTTTCATCGTAGGTACACTTCAACTATGACAGACAAAATGAGAAAAAAAATCCAGAAAATCACATTGTAGGATTTTTAATGAATTTATTTGCAAATTATGGTGGAAAATAAGTATTTGGTCAATAACAAAAGTCTGCAGGAGGGACTGGTGCACTTCACAAAATAGATGCCATCATGAGGAGGGAAAATTATGTGGATATATTGGATTAACAACTCAAGACATCAGTCAGGAAGTTGACGCTTGGTTGTAAATGGGTCTTCCAAATGGACAATGACCCCAAGCATACTTCCAAAGTTGTGGCAAAATGGCTTAAGTTAACTTAACATACACCTTAGCCAAATACATTTAAACTCAGTTTTTCCATAATTCCTGACATTTAATCCTAGTAAAAATTCCCTGTCTTAGGTCAGTTGAATGTACTTATTGATATATATACACTGCTCAAAAAACTAAAGTGTACACTAAAATAACACATCCTAGATCTGAATGAACGAAATATTCTTATTAAATACTTTTTTCTTTACATAGTTGAATGTGCTGACAACAAAATCACACAAAAATTATCAATGGAAATCAAATTTATCAACCCATGGAGGTCTGGATTTGGAGTCACACTCAAAATTAAAGTGAAAAACCACACTACAGGCTGATCCAACTTTGATGTCCTTAAAAACAAGTCAAAATGAGGCTCAGTAGTGTGTGTGGCCTCCACGTGCCTGTATGACCTCCCTACAATGCCTGGGCATGCTCCTGATGAGGTGGCGGATGGTCTCCTGAGGGAAAGGTCTTCTCCCAGACCTGGACTAAAGCATCCGCCAACTCCTGGACAGTCTGTGGTGCAACGTGGCGTTGGCGGATGGAGCGAGACATGATGTCCCAGATGTGCTCAATTGGATTCAGGTCTGGGGAACGGGCGGGCCAGTCCATAGCATCAATGCCTTCTTCTTGCAGGAACTGCTGGACACACTCCAGCCACATGAGGTCTAGCATTGTCTTGCATTAGGAGGAACCCAGGGCCAACCGCACCAGTATATATACTGTACACATACATATATACATACATATAAACACTTTTTCAGTTTACCTATATACATTTTACAGACCCTGTATGTTTTACATGTGTTATCTTGTTGTTATTAGTCCCACCCTTCAGCTCCATTCAACCCTTTCCATCTATCTCTTACACTTTTTCTCAGTTGCTTTGGTGCATTTCTTAGATCAAAAGTGCAATTCTTGATACTACTTGTACAAATTCCAAATCTTCTAGTCACTTGTGCACATCATTAAAGCAATTTCTTATTCCTTTTGAACAAATTGCAATTGATAATGTACAAGTGTCAGCTTTTTTCCACATTATCAATTGCTCATGTCATGTTGATCAAAATATCGTAGATGGTTCTCTGTTCAATAGTCTTACCCCTCAAAACATCTAGGCATTAGTTCCTTGCATAAGCCATTACATGCAAAATTGTTGAACTATTTGTCATAAACTGTCAAGCATAGTTTTACACATTTCTATTAGACCTTTTGTACAAAAACGTGAATTGATGAATCGTGCAGGTGAAATTGACCCTCACTCATGAAGGAATGTAAAATGTTAGTTCAACCAACAATCAACCAGTTGTCTAAATTGCTCAAAGTTGCATCTCATGAAGAATCAATTGGCAAGCATATATAGACAGACCACAACACAGAGTTGCAATTTTCCAATAATGGATGGACCAGGAAACGAACAGGGTCAACAGCCAAGAGGAGGAAGAAGAGGAGCAAGGATGCGTGGTGGAAGGCAAAACAGAGGAAGAGGCAGAAGAGGACATAGGGGCCACTATTGTAGACCATGTTGTCAATCATGGCCTTACAATGGCTGAGACGGGTCGAAGGGTGCAGCCGAATATTGGGAGATCAACCGTGTCCTCAATAGTTCAAACGTTTCGAAGAGAGAACAGGTATGTCCACCAATGTACAGTGCACTGTTACTGTATATAAGCAGTATACTGTATACTTCCTACAATGCTTCATATTACAGTAGTCCACTTGAATTTCACAGCATACAGAAATATACTCTATACAGATACATACTGCACCTTACATGCACCCACCTGTATGTTTTACAGTAAAATGTGTTTGCTTAGTTTTTGTCTATGTGAAAGTATGCGATGCATCACTGCATTTCCCCACATAGGACTGACTGCAAGATTACCTCAAACCGGTGGCAGAGGCCTTTTCACACCTCAATAGGAGGAGGCTATTTGCACCATGGTCCGATTAAACAATGCCATGAGACTCAGGGAAAAGTTGTGCCTTTGGGGTGGTTTTCTGTGTTTCTTTCTAATTTAATTGTTTTTCCTTTGTGCCCCTTGGGTTGTGCCCCAGTCTCTTTCAATCAATAACCCACATACAGTAATATGTAAATAGTACTGTTGAAATTTATATATGCCATAGAAGTGCAGCCTTGTGCATTTTCAATACAGTAACTGTCATCCAAACTGTAGCCTAAGTTTACATCAGGTAATACTGTCAAAGTACACAGTTACATTGACAACATGCCTAAACATTTTGACGACCTTGTTCGTGAACAATGACTCAATGACTTATCATTCTGATGACACTGACATGATCATTGGCATGAATATTTACTTTTGAGAGATGTACTAAGGATTTTTAGTGGCTGACTAGCTTTAGAAACATATCTATTGTATATTGCAGTTTGTACAAATAGTTCTGAGAAATGCACTTGTTATTTTGCACATGTTAGGGATGATGTGAAAAATGCACCAAAGCGACTGAGAAACTGTAACACCATCCATTTTGGATTTCTATTTGCCATATATTTTTCAACTGTGCTGTGATGCTTCACAAAAGTACTGAACCTTTCTATTCTCATATCTTCTACAGATTGTAAATGAAAGATAAACATTTTTGCTAAAATAATTATTATATTATTGATTGACTATGGTATTTCAAATCACCCAGTATTGCTGTCTGCAGCGTTAGTTCTAGGCAAATGTTGCAATTCTTCAGCCATTCCTGGACATGTGACCAAAAACAAGCTACATATGGACTATACCAAAATGAATGAGCTAATGACTCTGACTCCTCACAGCAAGATCGGCAGAGCTGGGATTCTTCATCTAACCATTTGTCATTGTTAATTTC